>NC_091977.1:64741583-64951781 GCF_044704955.1 Pristiophorus japonicus | reverse complement strand
GGTCGGGTCCAGTGGGGGGGGGTGGGGTCGGGTCGGGTCGGGAGCGCAGGTCGGGTCGGGTCCAGTCGGGGGGGCGGGGAGCGGGAACAGGAGCGCGGGTCGGGTCGGGTCCAGTCGGGTGGGGGGGGGGGGGAGCGGGTGTCGGGTCTAGTCCGGAGGCAGGGGGGAGCGGGTGTTGAGTTTGGTCGGGGGGTGGGGGGGGGGGAAGCAGGAGCTGGCCGTGGGAGGGGCCTTATTCACGCAGCCCCAGTGAGGCCATTCGGCCAGGGCTAGGGGCTGCGTGCTTCGGGCCCCTCCCACACAGTTCGGCGCCTGGAGCTACTGCACTTGCGTGCCGACTGTAGCGCGCATGTGCAGAGGTCCCGGCACTGTTTTCAGCGCAGGGACCTGGCTCCGCCCCCCTCCACAGCTCGTGCTGGCTGCGCCCAGGGCCAGAGGACCTGCAGGTAGGTGGAGAATACCGAGGATTTTTTTAGGCGCACTTTGTGGCGCAAAAAACGGGCGTCCAGGTCGGGACTGCGCCGTTCTAGGCGCGTGTGGAAACTTGGGCCCAAAACTTTGGCAACGCATGGCTGTGCTCCTACAATATCCCAATCTTGGCCAGACTGTCAGGTATGGAAGGCAGAAAAACCAGAGCACAAATGCATTTACTACAGAGCAGGATTGTCAAAGGTGAGGGATCAGGCTGCATTTCTAGCCAAGGAACAGTGATGCATGGAAACTTCCCAAACAGAAAAATAACCAAAACTATGGTGTATAAACCAATATATCTCTCGGGCAAGCTGCACAAGTGTTCCTGTGCCCCTGTTTTGGGCACAATGCCCTGCCTGTAGGGTAGGCCAATTCTGGAGGTGTGACCGTACCGTTCAAATATCCTGACCCACCAAATTCAGATCAGGTCAGGAGAGGCACAGCACTCTGCGGTTAAGATAAGCCGCTGTCAGTATTGCTGGTGTATTCAGCAAAAATTGCCTGAAATTTGTCCCGGTCTTCTGCCATTAATTTGACAGCAGAGTGACTGAGCTGGCTTCTCTGGGAGTTCTGCCAGTCTCTTACCGAAGTTATGGCTGGAGGCCAGGAGAACCCCTGGCAGAGATTACCAGGAATTATCAGTGTAAGTTAATGCAGCGGGAACTCCGCATTAGCAAGATTCATCGTTACTAAGCTTTCTCATTAGTGGGACACTTTATTAGTGAAAATCCTTGTTGGCGAAACTTCTCATTAGCGAGACTCCTTATTAGCGAGAATACTTGTTAGCAAAACTTCTCACTAGCGAGACTGCTCATTAGCGAGACTCATCATTCGCAAGATTCTTTGTTAGCGAGACTCCTCGTTAAGAGGACTCTTCGTTAGCGAGACTGATCATTAGTGAGACACTTCATTGGCAAGAATCTTTGTTAGTGAGACTCCTCATTAGTGAAACTCGTCGCTAGCGAGACTCGTCATTAACAAGACTTCTCATTAGCGAGAATCCTGGTTAGCAAAACTTCTCATTAGCAAGAATCCTCATTAGCGATACCTCTTTAGCCAGACTTCTCATTAGCGAGAACCTCATTAGTGAGAATCCTCGTTAACAGGACTCATCGTTCGGGAGATTCCCGGTTAGAGGGCCTCTTCAATCGTGAGACACCTCACCAACATGTCACAGCGAGATCCACCTTGGATTCTCATATTTAACTCTCTACCCTTGAGGGTCTCCTCCCTTGCACTCTGTAATTCTTTAGACTTCATTAAGGCTTGATTGTTACTTGGGGTTGGAATTGAGCGAGCAGTGAGCCAAGGTAAGCACCAAACGCCACTGAGCTCCTCAATAGCGTGAGGCTCGGGCAATTTTCACTCCAGGACCTATCGGCATGACCTTGGTCAGTTGCCTATCTGAAGAGATAGCTGGCTGGTGAGCGACATTCCTCCTGGCCCCACAAGGAAAGTTAAAAAAATTGTTTTTAAATGTACCTGTTTATGCCTCTTCTGGCGCCAGCTCCTCTTCCCGCTCTCCTCACCTGAGCAGGAAAGCTACAATGGCTTACAATAGCAGTCGGGCCCTGATGACCTCATCGGCTCCCGATCTGCATATTCAAAGCAGGACTCCGCCAGGATAAATTTCCAACTGCAGAATATCGATGCAATGCAACGCAAAGGGGAACGAAAAATATTTATGTTTTCTTAATGTCCGATTGAAACAATGAAATTGCTGGACAAAAAAAGACAAAGCTCCATCTAGTTCTCCTTCTACCATCCTGGTTGTCACATGATACAAAAATAACGGAGTTATTGTAAAAACAAAAAATGCTGGAAACACTCAGCAGGCCAGGCAGTTACTGTGGAGAGAGAAAGAGTTAAGAGCCTCGAGATTTACGGGGAGGGAGCGGGAGCAACTGTCAGCCACCAGGAAACCTGGAACTACGGGAAAGGTGAAGGCTCTGCAAATTTAATGGCAGGACCTCATTTGAATTTTTGTACACAGCTTCCAGCCCGATTGCTGGCCCGATGGATAGCCAAGGACTGGAGAGGATGGAGGGAGAGGTCACTGAAAGTTGGGGGGAGGGGGGGGATGGGTAGGAAGAGATCAGATCGCGGAGAGGGGAGGAGATCACGGCAGAGAAGAGATCACGGGGAGGTGTTCATAGTCTCATTAACATATTGTAATTACTGGCCACCCTGGTTAAACCGGACATAAACGAGTTCACGGTGGTTGAGGTTGAGTTTCCATTGTTAACAATTTAACCCCCTCACCCCTCTCCTGCCCATCCTGAGAAACAGAGTGAACGTTTCAGGTGGACGACCTTTCGTTAGAACTGGAAAAAGTTAGAGATGTCCCAGATTTTAAGCCAGTGCAGGGGCAGGGAAAGTGGGGGGCGGGGAGGCAAGAACAAAAGGGAAGGTCTGAGATAAGGTGGAAGGCAGGAGTGATTAAATGACAAAAGGTAAGATAGTACAAAGCAAACGGAGATGGTAATGGGACAAGTAACAAACCAGAAGATGAGTCTAGAAGATATGTAAATGAGAATAGCAGAATCATCAACAGCTGCGATATGAAAAATAGGGGCAGAGGTTATAGTCTGAAATTGTTGAACTCGATGTCGAGTCCAGAAGGTTGTAAAGTGCCGAATAGAAAGCTGAGGTGCTGTCCTCGAGCTTACATTGAGCCTCTAGAACAGTGTAAGAGACTGAGGACCGAGAGGTCAGAGTGGGAGTGGAGTGGAGAATTAAATTAACAGGTGACCAGAAGCTCGGGGTCACGCTTGCGGACTGAAGAGAGGTGTTCTGCAAATCGGTCATCCAATCTGCGTTTGGTCTCCCCAGTGTAGAGTAGATCGCATCATGAGCAGCGAATACGGTATACTAAATTGAAAGAGGTATAAGTAAATCGCTGTTTCACCTGGAAGAAGTGTTTGGGGCCCTGAATAGTGGGAAAGGAGGAGGTAAAAGGGCAGGTGTTGCATAAGAACATAAGAAATAGGAACAGGAGTAGGCCATACAGCTCTTCGAGTCTGCTCCGCCATTCAAAAAGATCATGGCTGATCTGATCATGGACTCAGCTCCACTTCCCTGCCTGCTCCCCATAACCCCTTATCGCTTAAAAAAACTGTCCATTTCTGTCTTAAATTTATTCAATGTCCCAGCTTCTACAGTTCTCTGAGGCAGCGAATTCCACAGATTTACAATCCTCTGAGAGAAGAAATTTCTCCTCATTTGTTTTAAATGGGCGGCCCCTTACTCTAAGATCGTGCCCTCTAGTTCTAGTCTCCCCCATCAGTGGAAACATTATCTCTGCATCCACCTTGTCAAGCCCCTTCATAACCTTATACATTTCGATACAATCACCTCTCATTCTTCTGAATTCCAATGAGTAGAGGCCCAACCTACTCAACCTTTCCTCATAAGTCAACCCCCTCATCCCCGGAATCAACCTAGTGAAGCTTTTCTGAACTGTCTCCAAAGCAAGTATATCCTTTTGTAAATATGGAAACCAAAACTGCACGCAGTATTTCAAGTGTGGCCTCACCAATACCTTATATAGCTGTAGTATGACTTCCCTGCATTTATACTCCATCCCTTTGCAATAAAGGCCAAGATACCATTGGCCTTCCTTGCTGTACCTGCATACTATCCTTTTGTGTTTCATGCACAAGTACCCCCAGCTCCCGCTGTACTGCGGCACTTTGCAATCTTTCTCCATTTATATAATAACTTGCTCTTTGATTTTTTCTGCCAAAGTGCATGACCTCACACTTTCCGACATTATACTCCATCTGCCAAATTTTTGCCCACTCACTTAGCCTGTCTATGTTCTTTTACAGATTTTTTTGTGTCCTCCTCACACATTGCTTTTCCTCCCATCTTTATATCATCAGCAAACTTGCCTACGTTACACTCAGTCCCTTCTTCCAAGTCGTTAATATGGATTGTAAATAATTGGGGTCCCAGCACTGATCCCTGCGGCTCCCCACTGGTTACTGGTTGCCAACCAGAGAATGAACCATTTATCCCGACTCTCTGTTCTCTGTTAGTTAGCCAATCGTCTATCCATGCTAACATATTACCTCCAACTCCGTGAACTTTTATCTTGTGCATCTCCTGCGCTTGCATGGGAAAGTGCCGTGGGAAGGGGAGGGGATGCTGGGGTGATTGAGGAGTGGACCAGGGTGTCGCAGATGGAGCAGTCCCTTCGGAATGCTGACAGGAGAGGGGAGGGGAAGATGTGCTTGGTGGTAGGATCACGCTGGAGGTGGTGGAAATGGCGGAGGATGATCCGTTGAATGTGGAGGCTGGTGGGGTGAAAGGTGAGACCAAGGGGAACCCTATCATAGTTCTGGGAGGGAGGGGAAAGGGATAAAGCAGAAGTGCTGGAAATGGACCGGACATAATTGATGGCCATGTCAACTATGGTAGAGGGGAACGCTCAGCTGAGGAAAAAGGAAGACATATCAGAAGCACTAGTATGGAAGGTGGCATCGTCAGAACAGATGGGACGGAGATACCGGGAGAATGGAATTAAGTCCTTACAGGAGGTGGGGGGAGGGGCCGGGGGGGGGGGCGGCGGAGTGTAATCCAGGTAGCTGTGGAAGCCAGTAGGCGTATAGTGAATGTTTGTCGAGAGCCTATCCCCAGAAATGGAGAGAGAGAAGTCGAGGAAGGGAAGGGAAGAGTCAGAGATGGACCATGTGAAGGTGAGGGAAGGGTGGAAATTGGAAGCAAAGTGAATTAAATTTTCCAGTTCAGGGCGAGAGCAGGAAACGGCATCGACACAGTCATCAATGTCATGGAAAAGAGTTGAGCGAGGGGATCTGAGTAGGACTGGAACAAAGAATGTTCCACATATCTCACAAAAAGGCAGACATAGCGAGGACCCATGCGGGTTTCCAGAGCAACACCCTTTATTTGGAGGAAATGAGTGGAGTCAAAGGAGAAGTTGTGCACTGTGAGAACAAGTTCAGCCAGTTGGAGGAGTGTGGTGGTGGATGGGGACTGGTTGGGCCTCTATTCAAGGCAGAAGTGGATCGCACCCAGGCTGTTTTGTGGGGAATGGAGGTGTAGTGGGATTAGACATCCTGTAAGGGTTTCTGATACTAATCCTCCGTAACACACAGTTCTTTGACTTCAGGATTTATAAGAACATGGCACAGGGTTTTGGCTCAACCTTAGATTTGTTCGTTTATTGAACATACACACAATTATCTCCCCAGTATAAATCCCTACGATTTATAGCGGAATAACAAAACCCAAAATACAAACTCCTACAGTTAATATCGGAATAACAAAACCCAAAATACAAACCCTTACGGTTTATATCAGAATAACAAAACCCAAAATAAAAACCCCCACACAAGAGTAATTTGCATTGACACAATATGACACTGTTAAACCAGTCAGTGATTCGACTGATACATATAAAAAGACTCAGACAAAATCACAAAAACCCTTCTATGATTTGATTGAAACACATAATCACCCCATCATCGGCTGTTTCCTGATGTTGATTGTAGGCCCAGACCGTAGTTACCAGCTTGTGTCCTTCTTGTCGACTTTCCAGACACACTCCCCTTCCCTCTTCGAAGTGGCTCTTCTTTATACAAAATTCAACTTGCAATATCTTGAAGCAGGTTTCCTGTTGCCCTCATGTGAACACGATGGCGGTACTAAATGTGTGATGTCTCTAGCAGAAACACTCTTGATGCTAATTGGCCCTCATTTAGGGTCATTGTCCATGATTACCTTGACCACAGCCTGTCTGCATGAAAAGGTTTTTCTGACAATGCAACCTTTCCAAGGTAACTGCATGTGTAGACGATGGTTTCTAGCAGCATTTGTATTCAAATAGTTCATGGATCCGGCCCATTGTCTGGGCTTACACTGATATCAGCCTATCTGGAGCCAATGGTCCAAAGTACATAGAAACATAGAAAATAGGTGCACGGATGGGCCATTCGGCCCTTCGAGCCTGCACCACCATTCAATAAGATCATGGCTGATCATTCACCTCAGTACCCCTTTCCTGCTTTCTCTCCATACTCCTTGATTTCTTTAGCCATAAGGGCCATATCTAACTCCCTTTTGAATTATATCCAATGAGCTGGCAACAACAACTCTCTGCGGTAGGGAATTTCACAGGATGGTATGTTGCCTCCCTGGTGCAAGGGTCAAGGATGTCTCGAAGCAGGTGCAGGACATTCTGAAAAGAGAGGGTGAACAGCCAGTTGTTGTGGTGCATATAGGTACCAACGATATAGGTAGAAAATGGGATGAGGTCCTACAAGATGAATTTAGGGAGCTAGCAACTAAATTAAAAAGTATGACCTCAAAAGTAGTAATCTCAGGATTGCTACCAGTGCCACGTGCTAGTCAGAGTAGGAATCGCAGGATAGCTCAGATGAATACGTGGCTTGAGGAGTGGTGCAAAAGGGAGAGATTCAAATTCCTGGGACATTGGAACCGGTTCTGGGGGAGATGGGACCAGTACAAACCGGACGGTCTGCACCTGGGCAGGACCAGAACCAATGTCCGAGGTGGAATGTTTGCTAGTGCTGTTGGGGAGGAGTTAAACTAACATGGCAGGGGGATGGGAACCTATGCAGGGAGACAGAGGGAAATAAAATGGAGGCAGAAGCAAAAGATAGAAAGCAGAATAGTAAAAGTGGAGGGCAGAGAAACCCAAGGCAAAAAGCAAAAAGGGCCACATTACAGCAAAATTCTAAAGGAGCAAAGTGTGTTAAAAAGACAAACCTGAAGGCCCTATGCCTCAATGCGAGGAGTATTCGGAATAAGGTGGACGAATTAACTGCGCAGACAGCAGTTAACGGATATGATGTAATTGGCATCACGGAGACAAGACTCCAGTGTGAGCAAGGCTGAGAATTCAACATCCAGAGGTATTCAACATTTAGGAAGGATAGGCAGAGAGGAAAAGGAGGCGGGGTGGCGTTGCTGGTTAAAGAGGAAATTAATGCAATAGTAAGGAGGGACATTAGCCTGGATGATGTGGAATGGGTATGCATGGAGCTGTGGAATACAAAAAGGCAGAAAACGCTAGTGGGTGTTGTGTACAGACCACCAAACAGTAGTAGTGAGGTTGGGGACTGCATCAAACAAGAAATAAGGGATGTGTGCAATAAAGGTACAGCAGTACTCATGAACGACTTTAATCTACATATTGATTGAGCTAACCAAACTGATAGCAATGCGGTGGAGGAGGATTTCCTGGAGTGTATTAGGGATGGTTTTCTAGACCAATATGTCGAGGAACCAAATAGAGGGCTGGCCATCCGAGACTGGGTGATGTGTAATGAGAAGGGACCAATAAGCAATCTTGTTGTGCGAGGCCCCTTGTGGAAGAGTGACTATAATATGGTAGAATTCTTTATTAAGATGGAGAGTGACACAGTTAATTCGGAAACTTGGGCCCTGAACGTAAGGAAAGGTAACTTTGACAGTATGAGGCGTGAATTGGCGAGAATAGACTGGCAAAGGATACTGAAAGAGTTGACAGTGGATAAACACTGGCAAACATTTAAAGATCACATGGATGAACTTCAGCAATTGTACATCGCTGTCTGGAATAAAAATAAAACGGGGAAGGTGGCTCAACTGTGGCTAACAAGGAAAATTAAGGATAGTGTTAAAACCAAGGAAGAGGCATATAAATTGGCCAGAAAAAGCAACAAACCTGAGGACTAGGAGAAATTTAGAATTCAACAGAGGAGGACTAAGGGTTTAATTAAGAGGGGGAAAATAGAGTACGAGAGGAAGCTTGCAGGGAACATAAAAACTGACTGCAAAAGCTTCTATAGATATGTGAAGAGAAAAAGATTAGTGAAGACAAACGTAGGTCGCTTGCAGTCGGATTCAAGTGAATTTATAATGGGGAGCAAAGAAATAGCAGACCAATTGAACAAATGCTTTGGTTCTGTCTTCACGAGGGAAGAAACATATAACCTTCCGAATGTACTGGGGACAGTGGGTCTAGTGACAAGGAGGAACTGAAGGATATCCTTATTAGGCAGGAAATTGTATTAAGGAAATTGATGGGATTGAAGGCCGATAAATCCCCGGGGCCTGATAGTCTGCATCCCAGAGTACTTAAGGAAGTGGCCCGAAAAATAGTGGATGCATTGGTGATCATTTTCCAACAGGTTATCGACTCTGGATCAGTTTCTATGCACTGGAGGATAGCTAATGTAACACCACTTTTTAAAAAAGGAGGGAGAGAGAAAATGGGTAATGATAGACCAGTTAGCCTAACATCAGTAGTGGGGAAAATGTTGGAATCAATCATTAAGGATGGATAGCAGCGCATTTGGAAAACAGTGACAGGATCGGTCCAAGTCAGCATTGATTTATGAAAGGGAAATCATGCTTGACAAACCTTCTGGAATTTTTTGAGGATGTAACTAGCAGAGTGGACCAGGGAGAACCAGTGGATGTGATGTATTTGGACTTTCAAAAGCTAGGGGATTTGAGTATAGGAGCAGGGAGGTCTTACTGCAGTTGTACAGGGCCTTAGTGAGGCCTCACCTGGAATATTGTGTTCAGTTTTGGTCTCCTAATCTGAGGAAGCATGTTCTTGCTATTGAGGGAATGCAGCGAAGATTCACCAGACTGATTCCAGGGATGGCTGGACTGTCATATGAGGAAAGACTGGATCAACTGGGCCTTTATTCACTGGAGTTTAGAAGGATGAGAGGGGATCTCATAGAAACGTATAAGATTCTGACGGTACTGGACAGGTTAGATGCAGGAAGAATGTTCCCAATGTTGGGGAAGTCCAGGACCAGGGAACATAGTCTAAGGATAAGGAATAGGCCATTTAGGACTGAGATGAGGAGAAACTTCTACACTCAGAGAGTTGTTAACCTGTGGAATTCCCTGCCGCAGGGAGTTGTTGATGCCAGTTCATTGGATATATTTAAGAGGGAGTTAGATATGGCACTTACGGCTAAGGGGATCAAGGGGTATGGAGAGAAAGCTGGAGAGGGGACATGAGGGAATGATCAGCACTGATCTTATTGAATGGCGGTGCAGGCTCGAAGGGCTGAATGGCCTACTCCTGCACTTATTTTCTATGTTTCTATGTTTCTATGTTAACTGGAGATATTACACTCAATCCCTTCATCTAAATCATTAATGTATATTGTAAATTGCTGGGGTCCCAGCACTGAACATTGCGGCACTCCACTAGTCACTGCTTGCCATTCTGAAAAGGACCCGTTTATCCCAACTCTCTGCTTCCTGTCTGCCAACCAGTTCTCTATCCACGTCAGTACATTACCCCCAATACCATGTGCTTTAATTTTGCACACCAATCTCTGTGTGGGACCTTGTCAAAAGCCTTTTGAAAGTCCAAATACACCACACCCACTGGCTCTCCCTTGTCCACTCTACCAGTTACATCCTCAAAAAACTCGAAGATTTGTCAAGCTTGCTTTCCCTTTCATAAATCCATGTTGACTTGAACCGATCCTGTCACTGCTTTCCAAATGCGCTGCTATTTCATCTTTAATAATTGATTCCAACATTTCCCCACCACTGATGTCAGGCTAACCAGTCTGTAATTACCCGCTTTCTCCCTTCTACCTTCCTTAAAAAGTGGTGTTACATTAGCTACTTCCAGTTCATAGGAACTGATCCAGAGTCGATAGACTGTTGGAAAATGACCATCAATGCATTCACTATTTCTAGGGTTAGTTCCTTAAGTACTCTGGGATGCAGACTATCAGGCTCCGGGGATTTATCGGCCTTCAATCCCATTAATTTCCCGAACACAAGTTCCCGCCTAAAAAAGATTTCCTTCAGTTCCTCCTTCTCTCTAGACCCTCGGTCCCCTATATTTCCAGAAGGTTATTTGTGTCTTCCTTCGTGAAGACAGAACCAAAGTATTTGTTCAACTGGTCTGCCATTTCTTTATTCCCCATTATAAATTCTCCTGAATCTGACTACAAGGGACCTACATTTGTCTTCACTAATCTTTTTCTCTTCACATATCGATAGAAGCTTTTGCAGTCAGTTTTTATGTTCCCTGCAGTTTTTACTCTATTATCTCCCTCCTAATTAGACCCTTTGTCCTCCCCTGCTGAATTCTAAATTTCTCCCAGTCCTCAGGTTTGATGCTTTTTCTGGCAAATTTATATGCCTCTACCTTGGATTTAACACTATCCTTAATTTCTCTTGTTAGCCACAGTTGAGCCACCTTCCCCGTTTTATTTTTACTCCAGATAGGATGTACAATTGTTGAAGTTCATCCATGTGATCTTTAAATGTTTGCCATTGCCTAACCACCGTCAACCCTTTAGAAACATAGAAACATAGAAAAATAGGTGCAGGAGTAGGCCATTCGGCCCTTTGAACCTGCACCGCCATTCAACAAGATCATGGCTGATCATTCCTTCAGTACTCTTTTCCTGCTTTCTCTCCATACCCCTTGATCCCCTTCACCGTAAGAGCCATATCTAACTCCCTCTTGAATATATCCAGTGAATTGGCGTCAACAACTCTCTGCGGCAGGGAATTCCACAGGTTAACAACTCTCTGAGTGAAGACGTTTCTCCTCATCTCAGTCCTAAATGGCCTACCCCTTATCCTTAGACTATGTCCCCTGGTTCTGGACTTCCCCAACATCGGGAACTTCCTTCCCGCATCTAACCTGTCCAGTCCCGTCAGAATCTTATATGTTTCTATGAGATCCCTTCTCATCCTTCTAAACTCCAGGAAATAAAGGCCGAGTTGATCCAGTCTCTCCTCATATGACAGCCCAGCCATCCTTGGAATCAGTCTGGTGAACCTTCGCTGCACTCCCTCAATAGCAAGAACTCAGAATGGAGACCAAAACTGAACTCAATATTCCAGGTGAGGCCTCACTAAGGCCCTGTACAACTTCAGTAAGACCTCCCTGCTTCTATATTCAAATCCCCTAGCTATGAAGGCCAACATACCATTTGCCTTCTTCACCGCCTGCTGTACCTGCGTGCCCACTTTCAGTGACTGATGAACCATGACACCCAGGTCTCGTTGCACCTCCCCTTTTCCTAATCTGCCGCCATTCAGATAATATTCTGTCTTTGTGTTTTTGCCCCCAAAATGGATAACCTCACATTTATCCACATTATACTGCATCTGCCATGCATTTGCCCACTCGCCTAACCTGTCCAAGTCACCCTGCAGCCTCTTAGCGTCCTTCTCACAGCTCACACCACCACCCAGTTTAGTGTCATCTGCAAACTTGGAGATATTACATTCTATTCCTTCATCCAAATCGTTAATATATTTTGTAAATAGCTGGGGTCCCAGCACTGAGCCCTGAGGCACTCCACCAGTCACTGCCTGCCATTTTGAAAAGGACCCGTTTATCCCGACTCTCTGCTTCCTGTCTGCCAACCAGTTCCCTATCCACGTCAGTATATTACCTCCAATACCATGTGCTTTGATTTTGCACACCAATCTCTTGTGTGGGACCTTGTCAAAAGCCTTTTGAAAGTCCAAATATACCACATCCACTGGTTCTCCCTTGTCCACTCTGCTAGTTACATCCTCAAGAAATTCCAGAAGATTCGTCAAGCATGATTTCCCTTTCACAAATCCATGCTGACTTGGACCGATCCTGTCACTGCTTTCCAAATGCGTTGCTATTTCATCCTTAATGATTGATTCAACATTTTCCCCACCACCGATGTCAAGCTAACCGGTCTATAATTACCCGTTTTCTCTCCCTCCTTTTTTAAAAAGTGGTGTTACATTAGCTACCCTCCAGTCCATGAGAACTGATCCAGAGTCGATAGACTGTTAGAAAATGATCACCAATGCATCCACTATTTCTAGGGCCACTTCCTTGAGCAGTCTGGGATGCAGACTATCAGGCCCTGGGGATTTATCGGCCTTCAATCCCATCAATTTCCCGAACACAATTTCCTGCCTAATAAGGATATCCTTCAGTTCCTCCTTCTCACGAGACCCACTGTCCCTTAGTACCTTCGGAAGGTTATTTGTATCTTCCTTTGTGAAGACAGAACTGAAGTATTGGTTCAATTGGTCTGCCATTTCTTTGTTCCCCAGTATAATTTCACCTGAATCCGACTACAAGGGACCTACGTTTGTCTTTACTAATCTTTTTCTCTTCACATATTTATAGAAGCTTTTGCAGTCAGTTTTTATATTCCCTGCAAGCTTCCTCTCGTACTCTATTTTCCCCCTCTTAGTCCTCTGTTGAATTCTAAATTTCTCCCAGTCCTCAGGTTTGTTGCTTTTTCTCGCCAATTTATATGCTTCTTCCTTGGCTTCAACACTATCCTTAATTTCCTTTGTTAGCCACGGTTGAGCCACCTTCCCAGTTTTATTTTTACTCCAGACATGGATGTACATTTGCTGAAGTTCATCCATGTGATCTTTAAATGTTTGCCATTGCTTATCCACTATCAACCCTTTTATTATCGTTTGCCAGTCTATTCTAGCCAATTCACGCCTCATACCGTCGAAGTTACCTTTCCTTAAGTTCAGGGCCCTAGTTTCCGAATTAATTTTGTCACTCTCCAGCTTCATAAAGAATTCTACCATATTATGGTCACTTTTCCCCAAGGGACCTCGCACAACAAGATTGCTAATTAGTCCCTTCTGATTATACAATACCCAGTCTAGGATGGCCAGCTCCCTGGTTGGTTCCTCGACATATTGGTCTAGAAAACCATCCCTAATACACTCCAGGAAATCCTCCTCCACCGTATTGCTACCAGTTAGGTTAGCCCAATCAACGTGTAGATTAAAGTCACCCATGATTACTGCTGTACCTTTATTGCACACATCCCTTATTTCTTGTTTGATGCTGTCCCCAACCTCACTACGACTATTTGGTGGTCTATACACAACACCCACTAGCGTTTTCAGCCCTTTGGTATTCCGCAGCTCCACCCATACCGATTCCACGTCATCCAGGCTAATGTCCTTCCTTACAATTGCATTGATTTCATCTTTAACCAGCAACGCCACCCCGCCTCTTTTTCCTTTCTGTCCATCCTTCCTAAATGCTGAATTCCCTTGGATGTTGAGTTCACAGCCTTGGTCCGCCGGAGCCATGTCTCCGTGATGCCAATCACATCGTATCCGTTAACTGCTATCTGCGCAGTTAATTCATCCACCTTATTCCGAATACTCCTCGCATTGAGGCACAGAGATCTCAGGCTTGTTTTTTTAAACACACTTTGTCCCTTTTAGAATTTTGCTGTAATGTGGCCCTCTTTGTTTTTTGCCTTGGGTTTCTCTGCCCTCCACTTTTACTATTCTCCTTTCTATATTTTGCTTCTGCCTCCTTTTTATTTCCCTCTGTCTCCCTGCATAGGTTCCCATCCCCCTGCCATATTAGTTTAACTCCTCCCCAACAGCACGAGCAAACACTTCCCCTCGGATATTGGTTCCGTCCTGCCCAGGTGGAGACCGTCCGGCTTGTACTGGTCCCATCTCCCCCAGAACCGGTTCCAATGTCCCAGGAATTTGAATCCCTCCCTTCTGCACCACTCCTCAAGCCACGTATTCATCTGAGCTATCCTGCGATTCCTACTCTGACTAGCACGTGGCAGTGGTAGCAATCCTGAGATTACTACTTTAAGTATCATTCGCCAGTCTATTCTAGCCAATTCACGTCTCATACCATCGAAGTTACCTTTCCTTAAGCTCAGGACCCTAGTCTCTGAATTAACTGTGTCACTCTCCATCTTAATAAAGAATTCTACCATATTATGGTCACCCTTCCCCAAGAGCCTCTCGCACAACAAGATTGCTAATTAGTCCTTTCTCATTACACATCACCCAGTCTAAGATGGCCAGCCCTTTAGTTGGTTCCTTGACATATTGGTCCAGAAAACCATCCCTAATACACTCCAGGAAATCCTCCTCCACCGCATTGCTACCAGTTTGATTAGCCTAATCAATATGTAGATTAAAGTCGCCCATGATAACTGCTGTACCTTTATTGCACGCATCCCTAATTTCTTGTTTGATGCTGTTACCAGCCTCACTACTACTGTTTGTGGTCTGCACACAACTCCCACTAACATTTTCTGCCCTTTGGTATTCCGTAGCTCCACCCATACCGATTCCACATCATCCAAGCTAATGTCCTTCCTTACTATTGTGTTAATTTCCTATTTAACCAGCAATGTCACCACACCTCCTTTACCTTTCTGTCTATCCTTTCTGAATGTTGAATACCTCTGGATGTTGAGTTCCCAACCTTGGTCACCCTGGAGCCATGTCTCCGTGATGCCAATGACATCATATCCGTTAACAGTTATCTGCGCAGTTAATTCGTCCACCTTATTATGAATACTCCTCACATTGAGGCACAGAGCCTTCAGGCTTGTCTTTCTCACACACTTTTCCCCTTTATAATTTTGCTGTAATGTTGCCCTTTGCTGTAATGCGGCCCCTTGCTGTAATGTGGCCCCTTGCTGCACTATGACCCTACAGTCTTTTTAACAATGCAACCCCTTAAGGTAAACAAATGTGTGAATGTTCTTGTATCTTTTCCAGACAGAAAACATTCGTATAGTAATCTGTGCCATTGTGGATTGTCCAGTCTCTTGAGAGTTTGTGGTTTTCGGCTGCAATGTCTGAATTAACCCCTTACTGCCCAGCTCCTATTGCGGGGTGTAATGCAGTTCTGGATTTTTACATTTCATAATCTAATTTTTACCATTGTGGGGGAGGAACGGATCCTACAGCCCATAGTGAAAAGGAGATGGTTGGGGCCAGGAAACTGTTAAAGTGATAAAGGGCGCGGAAGAGTCGTGAATGTCGGTGGGAAGAGACTGAATAAGGGGAGAAAAAAATAACAGTCGAGATAGGAAGAATCAGTTCTGTGGGACATGAACAAGTTGAAACAATGGGTTTACCACCGGGCAGTCCTGTTTGTGGATCTTGGGAAGGAGGCAGAAATGGGCTGTGCGAGGCTGGGGGACTGTGAGGTTGTTGACTAATTATGACAATCAATCTCTATTAATTAGGCTACAACAGAGATGATGATACCCCAGTGGTGGGGAGCTTTGGGAGCTACAGCTCCAAAGTCATCTGTTGCTCCCAAGCATGCTACACCTACCATGTTGACTTCAGATAGAATTTTCACCCATTGACTAATAATGGCCCGTGTCATCAATCAGAAAATCGAGTTTCAATGAATATTTGAAGTATCAATGACAGGTACAGATGCTGAAGGGAAGGGATTCACAATCCACTTATCAACAAGGTGCAGTCGTGACATTATTGGGGTGTTTTATTGGCTAGGTGCTTGGACCTTGGACAGTCTCATGCCTATTGTACATACTAGGAGCTGCTGACTGTAGAGGGAGGGATCTTCACTTCTCCCTCGGGTGAGCAGAGGGTAGATTGAGGCAATCGGAAAAAGCTTGCGTGCTCTGTGGTTTTAGCTGAATGTTCTTCAATAGGAATGAGCTGACTAACGAGGCAATTTCATCTACACGATGGTGTCCTCTTTAATAAGAAGGATCCACATCGTTAATTCCATGATCCGGCACTTCGAATGGTTAGACTGTACCCGAAGGGAGCACAGGCCGGAAGTAGAACTACAACATTGGAGCCTTGATTCGCCGAACTGCTCTCCCTGCAATCACATTGCGGGATCAAAGAATTAACTATTTTTTAAAGTTTAATTTAATGTCAACAACTTGTAAGTCGATTTCAAAAGCAGCATTCACTAAAGGGTCTGTGTAGTAAGGAACTTTAGCAAACCATTATCTCAAATCCAACCTGGACTGATGGAAGTCTCCTGACTCTCTCTCTCTGTCTGTCTCTCTCCCTTTCACTGTTTCTGTCTGTCTTTCTCTATCTCCCTGTGTGTCTGTCTTTCTCTCACACTTCACCTCTCTCTCACTCTTTAGTGCAGTACTGAGGGAGTGCTGCACTGTCCGAGGTACCATCTTTTGGATGAGATGTTAAATCAAGGCCTCGCCTGCTCTCCGGTGGATATAAAAGATCCCGTGGCACTATTTTGAAACCGAGCAGGGAAGTTCTAGCCAATATTTATACAACAACAACAACTTGCATTTATATAGCACCTTTAGCATAATAAAGCATCCCAAGACGCTTCACAGGAGTATTATAAGATATAAAATATGACAACAAGCCACATAAGAAGAAATTAGGGCAGCTGACCAAAAGCTTGGTCAAAGAGGTAGGTTTTAAGAAGCATCTTAAAGGAGGAAAGAGAGGTAGTGAGGCAGAGAGGTTTAGGCAGGGAATTCCAGAGTTTAGGGCCTAGGCAACAATGGTTGAGTGACTATAATCAGAGATACTCAAGAGGTCAGAATTAGAGGAGCGCAGATATCTCGGGGGGATTGTGGGGCTGGAAGAGATTACCGAGATGGGGGTAGGGGTGGGGGCGGAGGAGGGGCCGGGGGCGTGGTCATGGAGGGATTTGAAAACAAGGATGAGAATTTTGAAATCGAGGCGTTGCTTAACTTGGAGCCAATGTAGGTCAGCGAGCACAGGGATGATGGGTGGACGGGACTTTGTGCGAGTTAGGACACAGGTAGCTGAGTTTTGGATAACCTCAAGTTTACATAGGGTAGAACATGGGAGGCCAGCCAGGAATGCATTGGAATAGTCAAGTCTAAAGGTAACAAAGACATGGATGAGGGTTTCAGCAGCGGATGAGCTGAGGCAAGGGCCTCAACCAACATCACTAAAACAGATTATCTGGTCACTATCACATTACTGTTTGTGGGATCTTACCAAGTGGAATTTGGCTGCCCTGGTTCCTCCATCAAAACAATGACTACGCTTCAAAAGTACTTCATTGGCTATAAAGCGCTTTGGGCGTCCTGAGGTTATGAAAGGCAGTGTATAAATACAAGTCTTTCTTTTCTTTTTTCTCTGTCTCTCTCTCTCTCTCTTCATGTCTTTCTCCATCTCTCCTATCACTCAATTTCGCTCTGTGTCTCTCTTTCTGTCTGGCTCGGTTTCCCCCGCCCGCCCCCTCTCTCATTTACATGAAATAAGTTTGTCCAGCCTTAACCCAGTCACTTTTAAAGACAACAGACTAAGAAACAGGCTTCTGTGCGCCAATACTGAACAGGTGGTAAACTGAGGTTAGAGGGAGCTTTACTCCACACCTGCCCATGCTATACCTGACCTGGGACTGCTTGATGTACAGGACTCTAACTTCTACTCCCATAAACTTTAATTCCTGTTGTCATGATATTTGGTCACATTTTCATGTCAACATTTCCCATTCAAAAATGCTGTCAACTGTCACGATGTAGTTTCACACGCAGGTCACGAGGTGGTACTGTGGGGCAAGTTTCTCTGTCTCAACTCTGCCACAATTGTGAATGTAAGAAAACTACTATTAATCAAGTGACTGGGATATTTACTAGCTTTTCTTTAAACTGTACACTTAAGTGATATTATTATTATTTGCAGGAAGGATTGGGGCATTGAGAACTTTGTCTCACCAACTTTGCTGCATAACATGAAGGAAAAAGATATCAGAAAGGCCATTAACTATCACCTGAAGAACAACCATAGCTTGGTTGCACCAGGGCAAAAGGTAATTCTTTATAACTGAATATCCTTGTTTCAGCTGTGGCTTAGTTGGTACCACTCTCACCTCTGAGTCAGAAGGTTATGGGTTTAAATCCCACTCCAGAAACTTGAGCACAAAAATCTAGGCCGACACTCCAGTGTAGTACTAAAGGATGAGGCATTAAACTGAGGCCCCATCTGCTCTCTCAGGTGGATTCCAAGGTATTATTTCGAAGAAGAGCAGGGGAATTCTCCCCAGTGTCCTGGCCAATATTTATCCCTCAATCAACATCACTAAAATTATTTGGTCATTATCACATTGCTGTTTCTGGAACCTTGCTGTGTGCAAATTGGCTGCCGCGTTTCCTACATTACAACAGTGACTATACTTCAAAAAGTACTTCATGGGCTGTAAGTGCTTTGGGATGTCCTGAGGTTGTGAAAGGCGTTATATAAATGCAAGTCTTTCTTTCTCTTTGCTAATGTAGCTGAATAAGTCAGATTGAATTTAAAATTGGGATTCTGGCTTCATATTTGTGCTTTCATTAACTTTAGCAAATGGAGGAAAATAATTCCCTCCCCATTGAGTTCCTACCTTGCACATTGTCAATCCCTAAAATTTGGTTTAACATTTACCTATGGCGGTTAGAATCCTGAGGCATTAGGACCAGTTCTGGGGGAGGTGGGACCTGTACAAGCCAGGCGGGTTGCACCTCAACAGAGCCGGGACCAATATCCTCGCAGGGAGGTTTGCTCATGCTGTTGGGGAGAGTTTAAAGTAGCTTGGCAGGGGAATGGGAACCTGAGCATAGATTCAGAAGGGAGAGAAGCAAAGCTGGGACTAGAAGGCAATAAATTAGTAAGTGAGTTTGGAAGGTAGAGGAAACAAAGGCTAGAAAATAGACAACAAATGGGTTTGGCAATGCTAAGTGATATATATTTCAGTGCAAGAAGTCTAGTGAATAAGGCAGATGAGCTGAGGGCACAGATAGACACGTGGAAGTATGATATCATAACTATTACTGAAACAGGCCTGAAAGAAGAGCAGGAATGGCAGCTTCACATTCCTGGTTACAGAGTTTTCAGATGAGATAGAGAGGGGAATAAAAAAGGAGGGGGAATCGCAAATTCGATTAAAGAAACAATTACAGCTATGAGGAGGGATGATATGTCAGAAGGATCATCAAATGAGGCCATATGGGTTGAACTGAAGAACAAAAAAGGGGCAATTACACTTCTGGGAGTGTACTATAGACCCCAAACAATTAGAGGGAGATAGAAGAGCAAACATGTAGGCCGAGAAGCACAAAAACAATAGGGCAGTAATAATAGGGGATTTCAACTACCCGAATATTAACTGGGACATAGAAACATAGAAACATAGAAAATAGGTGCAGGAGTAGGCCATTCGGCCCTTCGAGCCTGCACCGCCATTCAATGAGTTTATGGCTGAACATGCAATTTCAGTACCCCATTCCTGCTTTCTCGCCATACCCCTTGATCCCCCTAATGGTAAGGACTACATCTAACTCCTTTTTGAATATATTTAGTGAATTGGCCGCAACAACTTTCTGTGGTAGAGAATTCCACAGGTTCATCACTCTCTGGGTGAAGACGTTTCTCCTCATCTCGGTCCTAAATGGCTTACCCCTTATCCTTAGACTGTGACCCCTGGTTCTGGACTTCCCCAACATTGGGAAAATTCTTCCTGCATCTAACCTGTCTAAACCCGTCAGAATTTTAAACGTTTCTATGAGATCCCCTCTCATTCTTCTGAACTCCAGTGAATACAAGCCCAGTTGATCCAGTCTTTCTTGATATGTCAGTCCCGCCATCCCGGGAATCAGTCTGGTGAACCTTCGCTGCACTCCCTCAATAGCAAGAATGTCCTTCCTCAAGTTAGGAGACCAAAACTGTACACAATACTCCAGGTGTGGCCTCACCAAGGCCCTGTACAATTGTAGTAACACCTCCCTGCCCCTGTACTCAAATCCCCTCGCTTTGAAGGCCAATATGCCATTTGCTTTCTTAACCGCCTGCTGTACCTGCATGCCAACCTTCAATGACTGATGTACCATGACACCCAGGTCTCGTTGCACCTCCCCTTTTCCTAATCTGTCACCATTCAGATAATAGTCTGTCTCTCTGTTTTTACCACCAAAGTGAATAACCTCACATTTATCCACATTATACTTCATCTGCCATGCATTTGCCCACTCACCTAACCTATCCAAGTCACTCTGCAGCCTCATAACATCCTCCTCACAGCTCACACTGCCACCCAACTTAGTGTCATCCGCAAATTTGGAGATACTACATTTAATCACCTCGTCTAAACCATTAATGTACAATGTAAACAGCTGGGGCCCCAGCACAGAATCTTGCGGTACCCCACTAGTCACTGCCTGCCATTCTGAAAAGTACCCATTTACTCCTACTCTTTGCTTCCTGTTTGCCAACCAATTCTCAATCCACGTCAGCACACTATCCCCAATCCCATGTGCTTTAACTTTGCACATTAATCTCTTGTGTGGGACCTTGTCGAAAGCCTTCTGAAAGTCCAAATACACCACATCAACTGGTTACCCCTTGTCCACACTACTGGAAAAAAATTCCAGAAGATTTGTCAAGCATGATTTCCCTTTCACAAATCCATACTGACTTGGACCTATCATGTCACCTCTTTCCAAATGCGCTGCTATGACATCCTTAATAATTGATTCCATCATTTTACCCACTACTGATGTCAGGCTGATGTCAGAATTCCCTGTTTTCTCTCTCCCTCCTTTTTTAAAAAGTGGGGTTACATTGGCTACCCTCCACTCGATAGGAACTGATCCAGAGTCTATGGAATGTTGGAAAATGACTCTCAATGCATCCGCTATTTCCAAGGCCACCTGCTTAAGTACTCTGGGATGCAGTTCATCAGGCCCTGGGGATTTATTGGCCTTCAATCCCATCAACTTCCCCAACACAATTTCCCGACTAATAAGGATTTCCCTCAGTTCCTCCTTCTTACTAGACCCTCTGACCCCTTTTATATCCGGAAGGTTGTTTGTGTCCTCCTTAGTGAATACCGAACCAAAGTACTTGTTCAATTGGTCTGCCATTTCTTTGTTCTCCATTATGACTTCCCCTGATTCTCACTGCAGGGGACCTACGTTTGTCTTTACTAACCTTTTTCTCTTTACATATCTATAGAAGCTTTTGCAGTCCATCTTAATGTTCTCTGCAAGCTTCCTCTTGTACTCTATTTTCCCTGCCCTAATCAAACCCTAATCAAACAGAATCAGTGTAAAAGGTATAGAGGGCACAGAATTCTTAAAATATAATCAGAACCTTTTTAGCCAGTATGTAGCAAGCCCAACAAGGAAGGGGGGCGGTTCTAAAATTAGATTTAGGGAATTAAGCTGGGCAGGTGGAAGAGGTGTCAGTGGGAGAGCATTTTGGTGGTTAGATTTAGCATAGTTATGGAAAAGGACAAAGATAGACCAGGAATAAAAGTTCTCGATTGAGGAAAGGCCAATTTTACTAAGCTGAGATGTGATTTAGCAAAAGTGAATTGGAAACAGCTTCTTACATAAGAGCATAAGAACATAAGGAATAGGAGCAGGAGTAGGCCATACGGCTCTTCAAGCCTGCTCCGCCATTTAATACGATCATGGCTGATTCAATCATGGACTCAGGTCCACTTCCCTGCCTGCTCTCAACAACCCCTTATTCCCTTATCGTTTAAGAAATTGTCTGTTTCTGCCTTAAATTTATTCACTGTCCCAGCTTCAACAGCCCTCTGAGACAGCGAATTCCACAGATTTATAACCCTCTGAGAAGAAATTTCTCCTCATCTCAGTTTTAAATGGGTGGCCCCTTATTCTAAGATTATGCCTTCTAGTTCTAGTCTCCCCTATCAGTGGAAACATCCTCTCTGCATCCACCTTGTCAAGCCCCCTCATAATCGTATACGTTTCGATAAGATCACCTCTCATTCTTCTGAATTCCAATGAGTAGAGGCCCAACCTACTCAACCTTTCCTCATAAGTCAACCCCCTCTTCTCTGGAATCAACCTAGTGAACCTTCTCTGAACTGCCTCCAAAGCAAGTATATCCTTTCGTAAATATGGAAACCAAAACTGCATGCAGTATTCCAGGTGTGGTCTCACCAATATCCTATACAATTGTAGCAAGACTTCCCTGCTTTTATACTCCATCCCCTTTGCAATAAAGGCCAAGATTCCATTGGCCTTCCTGATCACTTGCTGTACCTGCATACTAACCTTGTGTTTCATGCCTATAGATGAGGTCCTTACTACTAGGGGGATCAAGGGGTATGGCGAGAAAGCAGGAATGGGGTACTGAAGTTGAATGTTCAGCCATGAACTCATTGAATGGCGGTGCAGGCTAGAAGGGCCAAATGGCCTACTCCTGCACCTATTTTCTATGTTTCTATGTTTCTATGTTTCTATGCACAAGTACCCCCAGGTCCTGCTGTACTGCAGCACTTTGCAATCTTTCTCCATTTAAATAATAACTTGCTCTTTTATTTTTTTCTGCCAAAGTGCATAACCTCACACTTTCCAACATTCTACTCCATCTGCCAAATTTTTGCCCGCTCACTTAGCCTATGTCCTTTTACAGATTTTTTGTGTCGTCCTCAAACATTGCTTTTCCTCCCATCTTTGTACCGTCAGCAAACTTAGCTACGTTACATTCGGTCCCTTCCTCCAAGTCATTAATATAGATTGTAAATAGTTGGGGTCCCGGCACTGATTCCTGCGGCACCCCACTGGTTACTGATTGCCAACCAGAGAATGAACCATTTATCCAAACTCGCTGTTTTCTGTTAGTTAGCCAATCCTCTATCCATACTAATATATTACCCCCAATGCCCAACTTTTATCTTGTGCAGTAAACTTTTATGTGGCACCTTGTCAAATGCCTTCTGGAAGTCCAAATACACCACATCCACTGGTTCCCCTTTATCCACCCTGTTCATTACATCCTCAAAGAATTCTAGCAAATTTGTCAAACATGACTTCCCTTTCATAAATCCATGCTGACTCTGCCTGACCGAATTTGCCTGCCTGCCTGACATTGATGTAAATCAGTATCAGAGCAGTGGGAGGCATTCAAGGAGGAGATAGTGAGGGTTCAGAGCAAATATTTTCCCACAAAGAAGGGTGGGACTCCCAAATCTAGAGCCCCCTAGATGTTAAGGAGCATACAGGGTAGGATAAGGCAAAAAAGGAAAGCTTATGTCAGATACCGAGAGCACAACACTGCAGAAACCCTAGAGAAGTATAGAAAGTGTAGGGGTGAAATTTAAAAGGAAATTAGGAAAGCAAAGCGAGGGCATGAAAAAATATTGGCAAGTAAAATAAAATAAAAACTCAAAGTTGTTTTAGAAATATATAAAGAGCAAGAGGTTAACTAAAGAAAGAGTAGGGCCTATTAGAGACCAAAAAGGTAACTTGTCTGTGGAGGCCGGGGACGTGGGTATGGTTCTTAATGAATACTTTGCATCTGTCTCAACAAAAGAGAAGCACGATGCAGACATTGTAGTTAAGGATGAGGAGTGTGAAATATTAGATGAGATAAACATAGTGAGAAAGGAAATATTAAGGGGTTTAGCATCTTTGAAAGTAAATAAATCGGCAAGCCCGGATGAAATGTATCCCAGGTTGTTAAGAGAAGCAAGGAAGGAAATAGTGGAGGCTCTGACCATCACTTTTCAATCCTCTCTGGCTACAGGTGTTAATATGTCCTTACTATACAGTATAAATGCACACGTGGCCCATGCTTGAGAGAAGGTCAGTCTGTGACCTATCCTTTATTCCATAGCACTCAAGTGATCGAAGTGGGTGGAGCTTCCCCTTTTATATCTGAAGGTCTAGGTTAGGAGTGTCTCCCACAAGTTCACCACCTAGTGGTCATTGTTCTCACAGTGTACAACTTAGGTCCGTTTATACATGGGTTACAATGCTGGTTGAATACATGACATCACCTCCCCCCCCAAAGTCTTATTGGGATCACAGGTTGAGTTTCTCTGGTGGTTTATGCTCTCTTGTAGAGCGCCTGAGTTGGGACTCCGGTTGTTGGGCGCTGGCCTGAGTGTCTGCTGTTTGCAGTGCCTCAGGCCTGTCCGGACTGCCCACAGTGACTGGGCTCTCCTCCCTTTGGTTCCTGTGTTCGGTCACCTGTGGAGGAGTGAACTCTATATTGTGTTCTTCCTCTGCTTCTTCTATGGGGTTGCTGAACCCCCTTTTTGTTTGATCCACATGTTTGCGGCAGATTTGTCCATTGGTAAGTTTAACTACCAGAATCCTATTTCCCTCTTTGGTAACCACAGTGCCTGCGAGCCATTTGGGCCCTGCAGCGTAGTTGAGAACAAAAACAGGGTCATTTACATCAGTACATCACGCCCTCGCATTCTTGTCATGGTAGTGATATTGTGACTGGCGCCTGCTCTCGACAATTTCTTTCATGGTGGGGTGTATAAGGGATAACCAGGTTTTGAGCATCCTTTTCATTAGCAGCTCTGCGGGTGGGACCCCTGTGAGCGAGTGTGGTCGGGATCTGTAGGCCAACAAGAGGCGTGATAAGCGGCATTGTAGGGAACCCCCTTGGATTCTGAGCATCCCCTATTTGATTATCTGCACTGCTCGTTCTGCCTGGCCGTTTGAGGCCGGCTTGAACGGTGCCGTTCTGACATG
The DNA here is from genome assembly GCF_044704955.1 of Pristiophorus japonicus. Lineage (NCBI taxonomy): Eukaryota > Metazoa > Chordata > Chondrichthyes > Pristiophoridae > Pristiophorus > Pristiophorus japonicus. The sequence continues at coordinate 64,927,053 of NC_091977.1, read as the reverse complement.
GTTAATTCCATTGCCTGCCATGAAGTCCTGGAATTCAGTGCTTGTGAAGCACGGGCCATTGTCGCTGACCAAGATGTCCAGTAGGCCGTGGGCGGCGAACATTGCCCGTAGACTTTCTTCTGTGGCAGAGGATGTGCTTGAATTTAAAATGTCACACTCAATCCATTTGGAGTAGGTGTCTACCACAACCAAAAACATTTTTCCCATGAAAGGACCTGCGTCGTCCACATGGATGCGTGACCAAGGCTTGGCGGGCCATGGCCAGGGTCTAAGGGGGGCTTCCCTGGGCATATTGCCCAGCTGGGCACACGTGTTGCACCTGCGAACACAAAGTTCCAGATCTGCATCTATCCCTGGCCACCAAACATGTGACCTGGCAATTGCCTTCATCGTGACAATGCCCGGGTGCTCATTGTGGAGTTCTCTGATGAACACCTCTGTGCCCATCTGGGGCATGACTACGCGGTTTCCCCACAGTAGGCAGTCGGCCTGAATCGAGAGTTCATCCCTTCGCCTGTGAAATGGTTTAAATTCCTCAGGGCATGCCCTGTACGTGGCTGCCCAGTCCCCATTCAGGACACATTTCTTGACTAGAGACAATAGCGGGTCTCTATTTGTTCAGACTTTAATCTGACGGGCTGTCACGGGTGAGCCTTCGCTTCCGAAAGCTTCAACAGCCATGACCATCTCAGCAGCATGCTCGGTAGCCCCCTCAGTGGTGGCTAGTGGGAGCCTGCTGAGTGCATCAGCGCAGTTTTCGGTGCCCGGTCTGTGCCGAATTGTGTAGTCATAGGCAGCTAATGTGAGTGCCCACCTCTGTATATGGGCTGATGCATTTGCATTTATGGCCTTGTTGTCGGCCAAAAGGGATGTTAGGGGTTTGTGATCTGTCTCCAGCTCAAATTTCCTGCCAAACAGGTACTGGTGCATTTTCTTTACCGCATATACACATGCGAGCGCCTCCTTTTCTATCATCCTGTAGCCCCTTTCTGCCTGGGACAGACTTCTGGAGGCATAAGCTACCGGCTGTAACTGACCCTTGGCATTGACACACCCGACACCACAGGACGACGCATCGCACGTTAACACAAGTTTCTTACATGGGTCATATAGCGTTAACAGATTGTTGGAACATAACAAATTGCGTGCTCTATTAAAAGCCCTTTCCTGGCTGTCCCCCCCAGACCCATTCGCGACCTTTGCGTAGGAGCACATGTAGCGGCTCTAGCAGCGTGCTCAATTTGGGAAGAAAGTTACCAAAACAGTTCAGGAGCCCCAGGAATGAACGCAGCTCTGTCGTGTTACAGAGTCTGGGTGCTCGCTTCCGTCTTGGACGCAGTAGGGCTGATCCCGTCTGCTGCTACCCTCATCCCCAGGAATTCTACCTCTGGAGCTAGGAAGTCGCAGCCCTACCCGGTCCAGTCTGCGTAGCACCTCCTCCAGGTTGTGGAGGTGTACTTCAGTATCGTAACCCATGATGAGGATGTCGTCCTGAAAAACCACCGTCCCTGGAATCGACTTGAGGAGGCTTTCCATATTTCGTTGGAAGATCGCGGCGGCCGAGCGAATCCCGAACGGACATCTGTTGTACTCAAACAACCCCTTGTGTGTCGTGATGGTGGTCAGCTTCTTCGACTCACTCGCCAGCTCCTGGGTCATGTAAGCTGAGGTCAGGTCCAATTTTGAAAAAAGTTTGCCACCAGATAGCGTCGCAAAGAGGTCCTCCACTCTCGGTAGTGGGTACTGGTCTTGGAGTGACACCCGATTGATGGTGGCCTTGTAATCACCACATATCCTGACCGACCCATCCGCCTTGAGCACCGGCACAATCGGGCTCGCCCAGTCACTGAATTCGACTGGCGAGATGATGCCTTCCCTCAGCAGGTGGTCCAATTCGCCTTCTATCTTTTCCCGCATCATGTACGGCACCGCTCTGGCCTTGTGGTGTACTGGCCTGGCGTCCGGGTTTATGTGAATCACTACCTTGGCCCCCATGAAAGTGCCAATGCCGGGTTGAAATAATGAGTCAAATTTGTCCAGGATCTGTGTGCATGATACTCGCTCCACAGAGGAAATTGCATTGACATCGCCCCATTTCCAGTTCATGACAGCAAGCCGACTGCTCCCCAGCAGTGCGGGACCATCCCCCGGGACAACCCAGAGTGGCAACCTGTTCTCCGAATCTTTGTGGGTCACGACTACCGTGGTGCTGCCTAGCACCGGAATGATCTCCTTTGTGTAAGTCCGTAGCTGTGCGTCAATCGGCGATAATTTTGGCCTCCTGGCCTTGGACGCGCACAACTTTTCGAACTGTTTGATACCCATCAGGGACTGGCTGGCCCCCGTGTCTAGCTCCATTGATACTGGGATGCCATTGAGGAGCACTTTCATCATTATCGGTAGCGTCCTGGTGTATGAACTGTATACGTGCTCCACATGAACTCGCTGAACTTCAGCTTTCCAGCGATTTCCCCCAGCGTTCATTTCTGCAATTTCTGCAGGTATTTTTCTCACCTCTGCAAACTCCGGCTGAGTGTGTGCCTCCACGCCTCCAACATGAGCTGCTGTTTGAAACAAAAGGTCCCTTGCCAGTCGATCATCCCTGACTGCCCCTGTGACTATCCTTGAGTGCGCCATTGTCTCTGTCGAACTCCCCCTCTGGGTTCGACTGCATGTTGGGGCATGCCCGATTGCCCTTGTCTGCCTGGAGAACTATGTGCTGCTTTAACAATGTTGAATCTCTGTCCCAACCTTTCCTTAACACAGTACCTCTCGTCTGTTCTGCTAGTGGCCATGCTCGCGTGGTTTAAATCCCAGTTTCTTGTCGCCATTGATACGTCCTTACTATACAGTATAAATGCACACGAGGCCCATACTTGAGAGAAGGTCAGTCTGTGACCTGTCCTTTATTCCATAGCACTCAAGTGATCGAAGTGGGTGGAGCTTCCCCTTTTATATCTGAAGGTCCAGGTTAGGAGTGTCTCCCACAAGTTCACCACCTAGTGGTCATTGTTCTCACAGTGTACAACTTAGGTCAGATTATACATGGGTTACAGCTCTTTTAGGAGAAAAACAACTAACATTAAATCGTGCCCCCCCGATCTGGGGGACACACCAAACATTTTCAAGGCCCCTTTTTTTGTGACATGGGTTACAATGCTGGTTGAATACATGACAGGTGTGATGCTGGAGAACTACTAACATTGCACCGTTGTTTAAAAAGAGATAGACCGAGTAATTACAGGCAGTCTTCCTAACCTTGGTGGTGAGCAAATTGTTGGAACAAATTCTGAGGCACAGTATTAATCGTCATTTAGAAAGTTTAATCAAGGACAGTCAGCATAGATTTGTTAAACGAAGATTGTGCCTGACTAACTTAATTGAATTTTTTGAGGAGGTAACTGTTGTGTGTGCAATAACTGTTAGACTGAGTACTGTTTAACTCCAAGAGGTATAACTTTAGCTCTGCTTTATTAAGGCCCAAAGTGACTAATATACAAAATGGCTGGCCTTTTATACTTGGGCTGCACACACATGCGTGCAGCCCAATGGCCTCCAACAGTGATGCCATCTAGTGGCTAGTGATCCCAAAAGTACATACATGACAGTAACAAGGAGGGTTGATGAGGGTAGTGCATTTGATGTAGTCTACATGAATTTTAGCAAGGCTTTTGACAAGGTCCACATGGCAGACTGTTCAGAAAAGTTAAAGCCCATGGGATCCAAGGGAAAGTGGCAAGTTGGATCCAAAACTGGTTTGGTGGCAGGAAGCAAAGAGTAATGGTCAATGATTGTTTTTGTGACTGGAAGGCTGTTCCCAGTGGGGCTCCGCAGGGCTCAGTACTAGGTCCCGTGCTTTTTGTGGTATATAGCAATGATTTAAACTTCAATGTAGAGGGCAATATTAAGAAGTTTGCAGGTGATACAAAAATTGGCCGTGTGGTTGATAGTGAGGAAGAAAGCTGTAAACAGCCGGAAGATATCAATGGACTGTCAGGTGGACAGAAAAGTAGCAAATGGAATTCAATCCGGAGAAGTGTGAGTTAATGCATTTGGGGAGGGTGAAAAAGGTACCAGAATAAATGGTAGGATACTGAGGAGTGTAGAGGAACAGAGGGATCTTGGAGTGCATGACCACAGATCCCTGAAGGTAGCAGGCCAGGTAGATAAGGTGGTTAAGAAGGCATACGGAATAAGTACCTTTATTAGCCGAGGCATAGAATACAAGAGCAGGGAGGTTATGCTTGAACTGTATAAAGCACTAGTTAGGCCACAGCTAGAGTACTGCGTGCAGTTCTGGTCACCACATTACAGAAAAGATGTGATTGCACTAGAGAGGGCACAGAGGAGATTTACGAGGATGGCTAGGACCAAAGAATTTTAGCTATGATAGGAAAGACTGGTGTTGTTTTCTCTGGAATAGAGGACGATGAGGGGAGATTTAATTGAGGTGTATAAAATTATGAGGGGCCTAGATAGAGTGGATATGGAGGACCTATTTCCCGTAGCAGAGTGGTCAATAATCAGGGGGCATAGATTTAAAGTCATTGGGAAAAGGATTAGAGGGGAGTTGAGGAGAACATTTTTCACCCAGAGGATGGTGGAAGTCTGGAACTTGCTGCCTGAAAGGGTGGTAGAGGCAGAAACACTCAATGCATTTAAAAAGTATTTGGATATGCACTTGAGGTGCCGTAACCTGCAAGGCTACTGACTAAGAGCTGGAAAATGCGATTAGCTGGATAGCTCTTTTTTAGCCAGCACAGACATGATGGGTCAAATGACTGCCTTCTCTGCTATAAATTTTTATGATTCCAATGATACTTGACTATTGTGATTGCCACCACAATGATGAACTGCTTTAGACAGTCTGCCCTGTACACGTGTTTCTCAGTTGGAGTTTATAATCTGTTTACATACATTGCAAGAGTTGCTGCATTTCAAGATAAGTCAGGAGTGTGATGGAATACTCTCCACTTGCCTGGATCAGTACAGCTGTGACAACATTCAAGAACCTTGACAACATCCAGGACACAAAGCAGTCCACCTGATTGGCAGCCCATCCACCACCTTATACATCCATTTCCTCCACCACAAGTGCACCGTGGCTGCAGTGTGTACTATCTACAGGATGTACTGCAGCAACTCGCCAAGATTTCTTGAGCAGCACCTCCCAACCCCGTCACCTCTACCACCGAGATGGACAAAGGCAGCAGGTCCATGACAATGCCATCACCTCCAAATTTCCCTCCAAGTCACGAACGATCCCAACCTGGACATATATCGCTGTTCCTTCATTGTCGCTGGGCCAAAATGCTTTAACTCCCTGCCTAACAGTGCAATGGGAGTACCTTCACCACACGGACTGCAGTGGTTCAAGACGAGGACACACCACAACCTTCTCAAGGGCAGCTAGGGATGGGCAATAAATGCCCACATCTCGACAATAAAATTGATTGTTCAAGAAGCACTCAGAGGCTTTTGGGAGTGTGACAAAGCACAATATACATGCAAGTCGTTCTTTCTGTAATAAAAGTGCCTTCTGCTGTCCAACTGATAGACCTGTTAAAGTTAAACTAAACAGCAATTAAATTTGTGTCGTATGTGGAAAGGGCAAAGATTTTGTCCTACTAATCATGTCTGCAAAGTCCCAAAACAGACAGCGGCCTTTTCCTTTGGATTGTGCAAAATCTCGGTCCACCAGCTCCTTCTACAGATTTAAACACAATAAACATGGGTGTGTCGCTCTTGGGCTGCTTTGTGCCAGCTGTGAGGGGTGGCTAAGATCTTCCCTAATCTCCGTTAGCCCCTGATCCGTGTGGACTGGGACTTTAGGGCCAATTTTAATAAGAAAAAAAAATTAAGAAACAGACTGCTGTTGCTGTCCGGACCAGAGTTCAGTCAAGCTCAGGATAGGTTGCAGCATCTACTGAATTGAACAAGTAGGAGAAATGGCTACTTACTTTGATGTATGCACCGCATAACCATTTCTTCCATTCTGTGAAAAGGTGGGCACAAAGCCAGGTCTATTGAACATTGTACGACTGCAATTTAATACAGGGTAGGGTTAATTATTGAAAATATCCAAGCACACTAGTTTTATGCACACGGGAAGATATTTCCCACCATGCTTTAATGTTGTTGAAAAAGGAGAAGTGTGCACCATCAGTGGAAAGTGTGAGAAGACTACTAATCCATCTTTACCATGGCCCTAAGGTTTCCTTGCCCTCCAAGAATGGGTAACCGAGCATCAGTGAAACATTCATTTATTCCTTGTTAAAGCCTCATTAACTTCATTAATGATGAATCTGTACCACATTCTACACCTGTACAGATCGACAGATCAAGATTTCACTCCAGGTCAGACCTGAAGATGATGAATTATCAAAGGGGAGATAGCTTAAAAATCTTTCTCTTCTCAGTTTTCTCCCCTCCATCTCCTGAAGGTGGTCACTCATTCCTAGGGTATGGTTTTACAGCTACTGGTCAGTCCTTGGTGCCTTGTCCAAGTGGCCATTACTCATGTGTGACCCCTGGCAATGAGTGACTGCCAGTTATTCAACTGCAGGGGCATCACGGCCACACCTGGAATCCAGCAGGAGTTACTGGGCAGTGATCAGGAGATCTGATTTTCTACTCCTTAAGCCAGGGTCACTGAGGCCTGTTGCAAAGAAAGAAAGACTTGCATTTATATATGCCTATCACTCAGGATGTCCCAAAGTGCTTTACAGCTATTGAAGTACTTTGAAATGTAGTCACTGTTGTAATGTCGGAAACATGGCAGCCAATTTATGCACAGCAAGCTCCCATAAACAGCAATGCGATAAGTGAACATAATGTCTTTTTTAGATGTTGGCTGAGAGGTAAATATTGGCCAGGACACCAGGATAACTCCCCAAGAACATAAGAATTAGGAGCAGGAGTAGGCCACACGGCTCTTTGAGCCTGCTCCGCCATTCAATAAGATCATGGCTGATCTTCAACGTCAACACTTTCCCACCCGATCTCCATATCCCTTGATTCCCCTAGAGTCCAAAAATCTATCTATCTTAGCCTTGAATATACTCAACGTCCCAACATCCACAGCCCTTTGGGGTAGATAATTCCGAAGATTCACAACACTCTGAGTGAAAGAATTCTTCCTCATCTCAGTCTTAAATGGCCGACGCCGTATCCTGAGATTATGCCCCCTAGTTCTAGACTCTCCAGCCAGGGGAAACAACCTCTCAGCATCTACCTTGTCAATCCCCCTCAGAATCGTTTATGTTTCAGTGAAATCTCCTCTCATTCTTCTAAACTCCAGAGAGAATAGGCCCAATCTACTCAATCTCTCCTCATAGGACAGCCCTCTCATCCCATGGATTGATCTAGTGAACCTTTGTTGCACTGCCTCCAAGGCAAGTATATCCTTCCTTAGATAAGGAGACCAAAACTGTGCACAGTACCCCAGATGTGGTCTCACCAAAGCCCTGGGTAGGACTTCCTTACTCTTGTACTCCAAACCCCTTGCAATAAAGGCCAACATACCATTTGCTTTCCTAATTGCTTGCTGTACCTGCATGCTAACTCTGTACAAGTGCGGTGGCCCGGCCTCGAAATCGGCACGGTCCCGGCCTGCAAGACCATCAGCAGGCCGGGGCCATTAGAGGGAGCAGCCTGCAGTGGCATACCACTTCAGGGAGCAGTGCGTGCTGCTGCAGGAGGGCGTCGGCTGATTGGAGCGTGGGCAGATACAGCAGGAGAAACGAGGGCGGGGCGAAGGAGCCGCAAGAGTTCGTTGAGGGATGTGATGGGGGCCCAGGAGAGGCGAGGGTTCGGGGCCCAGGAGAGGCGAGGGGCAGCACGGGCCAGCCCACACTGCGATATGTGTGCGCGCTCGGTCTGTGCAGCAGAGCTGGTCTTCAGTTGTCTTGGTTTAATGCTGGCTTCTGGACCAAGACCAAGCTCTGTCAAGCCCGTGGGGTGGCTGGTGTGCAATGGCCACCACACGTTAAACAAATCCAAGCACAGGCATCTTTCACCCTTCAAGATATAGTTCGGGATCTGGAATTTTAGGTCCTTCATTGAAACAACTGTGAACTCATCCCTTTTCGAGGGACTGCCTATGATGATGATGTACAAGGACACCTTAATCTCTCTTTAAATTTACTCTTTTCTGAAGCCTCCCACCCCCTTCATTAAAATAATGAAGGGGGTGGTGGGGAGGTATCAGGGAAGAGTAAATTTAAAAGCAGCAAGAGAAATGTCAAGGCTCTAGAGCAGAGCAGAGTTCTGGGTAAAAATAAGCAGAGTGGGTCAGGAAGGGACAGAAAAAGTAACAAAGGTAATAGGGCATCAGTGACTAAGGTGACATCAGGGAAGAATAGAAATAAGTCAAAGCTAAAGACACTATATCTGAACATGCGAAGCATTCACTACAAAATAGATGAATTAATAGCGCAGATTGAAATGAATAGGTTTGATCTAATAGCCATTACAGAGACATGGTTGCAAGTGGCCACGGTTGGGAACTAAATATTCCAGGATACTTAACTTTTGGAAGAGATAGGCAAAATGGAAAAGGAGGAGGGGTAGCCCTGATAATAAAGGATGGGATAAAGACAATGTTAAAGATAAAGTGAGAAAGGATCTCACCTCTGAAAATCAAGAAGTAGAATCGGTTTGGGTGGAGTTAAGATACAGCAAGGGGCATAAAACATTGGTTGGAGATGTTTATAGTATCCCAAACAGTAGTTGTAATGCAGAACAGAATATAAATCAAGAAATTAGAAACGCATGTAATAAGGGTAATACAGTAATCATGGGGGACTTTAATCTACATATAGACTGAGAAAACCACATTTGCAATAGTGTAGAGGATGAATTCATGGAATATATACAAGATAGATTTCTCGATCAGTCGAGGAACCAACTAGGGAACAGGCTATTTTAGACCTAGTATTATGCAATGAGAAAAGGTTCATTAATAAGCTTGTAGTAAAGGGGTCTTTAGGGAAGTGTGACCATAATATGATAGAATTTTATATTGAGATTGAAAGTGTCATGTATTCAACTATCATTGTAACCCATGTATAAGCTGACCTAAGTTGTACACCTTGAGAACATTGACCACAAGGGGTGAACTTGTGGGAGACACTCCTAACCTGAACTTTCAGGTATAAAAGGGGAAGCTCCACCACCTTCATCACTTGAGGTCTTGGTAATAAAGGTAACTGGTCACAGAGTGACCTTCTCTCAAGTATGGGCCTCGTGTGCATTTATACTGTATAGTAAGGACGTATCAGAAAGTGATTTCGTTAAATCTGAAACTAGGGTCTTAAATCTAAACAAAGTAAACTACGTAGGTATGAGGGGCAAGTTGGCTAAGGTAGATTTGGAAACTACATTAAAAGATATGACGGTAGACAAGCAATGGATAGCATTTAAAGAATTAATACATAATTTACAACAAATATACATCCTTTAAGGCAAAAAAGCCCACAGGAAAAATGGTTCAACCGTGGCTAACAAGAGAAATTAAAAATAGTATTAGATCAAAGGGAGAGGCTTATAGGGCCCAAGTTTCCACATGATTTGCGCCTGATTTTTAGGAGCAACTGGTGGAGAACGGACTATCTTAGAAATCGCAATTCTCCACATTTTTTTTTCTGCAGTTCTAGTCAGGTAGAACAGTTCTACTTTGGAACAGAATTTTTTCTTCAAAAGGGAGCGTGTCTGGCCACTGACGCCTGATTTCAAAGTTTCCACAGTGAAAACGTACTCCAAACTAACTTAGAATGGAGCAAGTGAAGATTTTTGTAGAACTGAAAAAACCTGTTTGACACATTAAAAAATCAGGCGCAGGTTACAAATTAGGCGTCCAGAACGAGATGGGGGGGGGAGGGGGGGGGAAGGGAACTCATTAAATTCTACAATAAATCCTTATTTATACTTCTACAAATATTATACAAATAAATCCAACCTGAATAAACATTTATAAGCAAAGAAAAGATTAAACAAACCATCTTCCTACCTGTGTGAAAGTGCTCCAGGCACGGAGAATGCTGCAGTCAGCCTGAGGCGCCCGTTCTTCCCGCGGGGGGGGGGGGGGAGGAGGAGGCGCCCGTTCTTCCCGCGGGGGGGGGGGGGGAGGAGGCGCCCGTTCTTTCCCGCGGGGGGGGGGGGGGGGAGGAGGAGGCACCCGTTCTTCCCGCGGTGGGGGGGGAGGAGGCGCCCGTTCTTCCCGCGGGGGGGGGGAAGAGGCGCCCGTTCTTCCCGCGGGGGGGGGGGGGAGGAGGAGGCGCCCATTCTTCCCGCGGGGGGGGGGAAGAGGCGCCCGTTCTTCCCGCGGGGGGGGGGAGGAGGCGCCCGTTCTTCCCGCGGGGTGGGGGGGAGGAGGCGCCCGTTCTTCCCGCGCAGGGGGGAGGAGGCGCCCGATCTTCCCGTGGGGGAGGGGGGAAGGAGACAGTGAGAAGGCTGCAAGTGCTGATTTGCTGATGGCAATGTGCTTTTATTAAAAAATGGTCAAAAATTAAACAGCTACAAAGAACTACAAAAATGGCCGAGTGCCAATGTTTCCTTCACACTGCGCGTGTGCGAACGCTCCAACGCGCACGCGCAGCGTTGCCGACAGGAAAAAAACGAATTTAAATAGTACCCGCCCCCTTACAAAATCGACGCGAGTGTAGGCTCCGCCCCCCTGGGCGTCGCGCCAAACAGACAAGGAGCTGCAGAACGCTCCAGAATTGCGAGTTTTTTTTCCGCCGCCGTTTTAGGCGCGAAAAACGGGCGCCCAGCTCGGAGGGGGGCCCGTTTTTTATCATGTGGAAACTTGGGCCCATAATGTTGCCAAAAAGATTAGTAAGCCTGAGGAATGGGAGGATTTTAGAATTCAGCAAAGGAGGACCAAGAAATTGTTAAAGAAAGGGAAAATATAATCTGAGAGTAAACTAGCGAAAGACATAAAAACAGATTGTAAAGGCTAGCTTCTATAGGTATGTAAAAAACAAAAGATTAGTAAAAGTAAATGTCGGTCCCTTACAGACTGAGACAGGAGAAATTATAATGGGGAATAACGAAATGGCAGCGAAATTCAACAAATATTTTGTGCCTGTCACGGAAGAAGACGCAAAAAACTTGCTGGTAATAGTCGAGAACCAAGGGTCTGGCAAGAATGAGGAATTGAAAGAAATTACTATGAGTAAAAAAAAGGGTTCTGGAGAAACTAATGGGACTGAAAGCTGATAAAGCCCCTGGACTTGATGACCTACATCCTAGGATTTTGAAAGAGATGGCTATAGAAAAAGTGGATGCATTGAACATAAGAACATAAGAATTAGGAACAGGAGTAGGCCATCTAGCCCCTCGAGCCTGCTCCGCCATTCAACAAGATCTGGCCGTGGACTCAGCTCCACTTACCCGCCCTCTCCCCGTAACCCTTAATTCCCTTATTGGTTAAAAATCTATCTATCTCTGATTTGAATACATTCAATGAGCTAGCCTCAACTGCTTCCTTGGGCAGAGAATTCCACAGATTCACAACCCTCTGGGAGAAGAAATTCCTTCTCAACTCGGTTTTAAATTGGCACCCCTGTATTTTGAGGCTGTGCCCCCTAGTTCTAGTCTCCCCGACCAGTGGAAACAACCTCTCTGCCTCTATCTTGTCTATCCCTTTCATTATTTTAAATGTTTCTATAATATCACCCATCATCCTTCTGAACTCCAACGAGTAAAGACCCGGTCTACTCAATCTATCATCATAAGGTAACTCCCTCATCTCCGGAATCAGCCGAGTGAATCGTCTCTGTACCCCCTCCAAAGCCAGTATATCCTTCCTTAAGTAAGGTGACCAAAACTGCACGCAGTACTCCAGGTGCGGCCTCACCAATACCCTATACAGTTGCAGCAGGACCTCCCTGCTTTTGTACTCCATCCCTCTTGCAATGAAGGCCAACATTCCATTCGCCTTCCCGATTACCTGCTGCACCTGCAAACTAACTTTTGGAATTCATGCACAAGGACGCCCAGGTTCCTCTGCACCTCAGCATGTTGCAATTTCTCCCCATTCAAATAATATTCCCTTTTACTGTTTTTTTTCCCAAGGTGGATGACCTCACACTTTCCGACATTGTATTCCATCTGCCAAACCTTAGCCCATTCGCTTAACCTATCCAAATCTCTTTGCAGCCTCTCTGTGTCCTCTACACAACCCGCTTTCCCACTAATCTTTGTGTCATCTGCAAATTTTGTTACACTACACTCTGTCCGCTCTTCCAGGTCATCTATGTATATTGTAAACAGTTGTGGTCCCAGCACCAATCCCTGTGGCACACCACTAACCACCGATTTCCAACCCGAAAAGGACCCATTTATCCTGACTCACTGCTTTCTGTTAGCCAGCCAATTCTCTATCCATGCTAATACATTTCCTCTGACTCCGCGTACCTTTATCTTCTGCAGTAACCTTTTGTGTGGCACCTTATCGAATGCCTTTTGCAAATCTAAATACACCACATCCATCGGTACACCTCTATCCACCATGCTCGTTATATCCTCAAAGAATTCCAGTAAATTAGTTAAACATGATTTCCCCTTCATGAATCCATGTTGCGTCTGCTTGATTGCACTATTCCTATCTAGATGTCCCGCTATTTCTTCCTTAATGATAGTTTCACGCGTTTTCCCCACTACAGATGTTAAATTAACCGGCCTATAGTTATCTGCCTTTTGTCTGCCCCCTTTTTTAAACAGAGGAGTTACATTAGCTGCTTTCCAATCCGCTGGTACCTCCCCAGAGTCCAGAGAATTTTGGTAGATTATAACGAATGCATCTGCTATAACTTCCGCCATCTCTTTTAATACCCTGGCATGCATTTCATCAGGACCAGGGGACTTGTCTACCTTGAGTCCCATTAGCCTGTCCAGCACTACTTCCCTAGTGACAATGATTGTCTCAAGGTCCTCCCTTCCCACATTCCTATGACCAGCAATTTTTGGCATGGTTTTTGTGTTTTCCACTGTGAAGACCGAAGCAAAATAATTGTTTAAGGTCTCAGCCATTTCCACATTTTCCATTATTAAATCCCCCTTCTCATCTTCTAAGGGACCAACATTTACTTTAGTCACTCTTTTCTGTTTTATATATCTGTAAAAGCTTTTACTATCTGTTTTTATGTTTTGCGCAAGTTTACTTTCGTAATCTATCTTTCCTTTCTTTATTGCTTTCTTAGTCATTCTTTGCTGTTGTTTAAAATTTTCCCAATCTTCTAGTTTCCCACTAACCTTGGCCACCTTATACGCATTGGTTTTTAAGTTGATACTCTCCTTTATTTCCTTGGTTATCCATGGCTGGTTATCCCTTCTCTTACCGTCCTTCTTTTTCACTGGAATATATTTTTGTTGCGCACTATGAAAGAGCTCCTTAAAAGTCCTCCACCGTTCCTCAATTGTGCCACCGTTTAGTCTGTGTTTCCAGTCTACTTTAGCCAACTCTGCCCTCATCCCACTGTAGTCCCCTTTGTTTAAGCATAGTACGCTCGTTTGAGACACTACTTCCTCACCCTCAATCTGTATTACAAATTCAACCATACTGTGATCACTCATTCCAAGAGGATCTTTTACGAGGAGATCGTTTATTATTCCTGTCTCATTACACAGGACCAGATCTAAAATAGCTTGCTCCCTTGTAGGTTCTGTAACATACTGTTCTAAGAAACAATCCCGTATGCATTCTATGAATTCCTCCTCCAGGCTACCCCGTGTGATTTGATTTGACCAATCGATATGTTAAAATCCCCCATGATTACTGCCGTTCCTTTTTCACATGTCTCCATTATTCCCTTGATTATTGCGCACCCGACCGTGAAGTTATTATTTGGGGGCCTTTAAACTACGCCCACCAGTGACTTTTTCCCCTTACTATCTCTAATCTCCACCCACAATGATTCAACATTTTATTCATTAGAGCCAATATCGTCTCTCACAACTGCCCTGATATCATCCTTTATTAACAGAGCTACCCCACCTCCTTTCCCTTCTTGTCTATCTTTCCGAATCGTCAGATACCCCTGTATGTTTAATTCCCAGTCTTGGCCACCCTGCAACCACGTTTCTGTAATGGCCACCAAATCATACCCATTTATAATGATTTGTGCCGTCAACTCATTTACTTTATTTCAAATGCTGCGTGCGTTTAGGTAGAGTGTTTTAATACTAGTTTTTAAACCATGATTTTTAGTTTTGACCCCTCCTGCAGCCCCTTTATATTCAGTGGCCCTTTTTGTTTTTTTGCCTTGGGTTTCTCTGCCCTCCACTTTTACTCATCTCCCTTCTGTCTTTTGCTTTTGTCTCCTTTTTGTTTCCCTCTGGTTGTCATCTTCCAAAATTCCATAGATTCTAGAATGTTTCCTGTGGATTGGAAGGTAGCATTGGGAAATGTTGGTGTTCAGAGGGACCTGGGTGACCTTGTACACGAATCACAGAAAGTTAACATGCAGGTACAGAAAGCAATTAAGAGAGTAAATGGTATGTTGGCCTTTATTACAAGAGGATTTGAGTATAGGAGTAAAGATATCTTATAGCAATTATATAGGGCCGTAGTGAGACCACACCTGGACTATTATGTACAGTTTTGGTCTCTTTACCCAAGGAAGGATATACTTGCCATTGAGGGAGTGCAATGAAGGTTCACCAGACTGATTCCTCGGGTGGGGGGATTGTCCTATGAGGAGAGATTGAGTAGACTAGGCCTATATTCTTTAGAGTTTAGAAGAATGAGAGGTGATCATGTTGAAACATACAAAATTCTTACAGGGCTTGACAGGATAGATGCAGGGAGGATGTTTGTCCTGGCTAGGGAGTTCAGAACCAGGAGTCACAGTCCTCAACACAGGACCTGAACTATTTACAATCTATATTAATGACTTGGATGAAGGGACCGAGTGTAATTGTAATGTAGCCAAGTTTACTGATGATACAAAAATGGGTGGGAAAGCAAGTTGTAAGGAGGTCACACAAAATCCGCGAAGGGATTTAGACTGGCTAAGTGAGTGGGCAAACATTTGGCAGTATAATGTGGGAAAGTGTGAGGTTATCCATTTTGGCAGGAAAAATAAAAAAGCCCATTATTATTTAAATGCTGCAATGCAGAGGGACCTGGGGGTCCTTGTGCATGAAACACAAAAAGTTAGTATGCGGTACAGCAAGTAATCAGAAAGGCAAATGGAATGTTGGCCTTTTTTGCAAGGGGGATGGAATATAAAAGCAGGGAAGTCCTGCTACAACAGTACAGGGTATTGGTGAGGCCACACCTGGAGTACTGCGTACAGTTTTGGTCTTCTTATTTAAGGAAGGATATACTTGCAATAGAGTTCAGAGAAGGTTCACTAGGTTGATTCTGGAGATGAGGGGGTTGACGTGTGAAGAAAGGATGAGCAGGTTGGGCCTATACTCATTGGAGTTTAGAAGAATGAGAGGTGATCTTATTGAAACATATAAAATACTGAGGGGGCTCGACAAAGTAGATGCAGAGAGGATGTTTCCACTTGTGGGGGAATCCAGAACTAGGGGGCATAGTTTAAGAATAACGAGTCACCCATTTAGAACTGAGATGATGAGAAATTTCCTCTCAGAGTCGTAAATCTGTGGAATTCTCTGCCCTAGAGAGCTGTGAAGGCTGGGTCATTGAATATATTTAAGGCGGCGATAGACTCATTTTTGCGTGATCAGGGAGTGAAGGGTTATGGGGAGAGTGCAGGGAAGTGGAGCTGAGCCCAAGATCAGATCAGCTATGATCTTATTAAATGGCAGAGCAGGCTCGAGGGGCCAAATAGCCTACTCCTGCTCCAAATTCTTATGTTCTAATGTTCTTAGAATAAGGGGTTGGCCATTTAGGATTGAGATGAGGAGAAATTTCTACACTCAGAGAGTTGTGAATCTTTGGAAAGCCCTACCCCAGAGGGCTGTGGAAGCTCCGTCTTTGAGTATATTCCAGACAAAGATCAATAGATTTTTGGATATTAAGGGATTGAAGGGATATGGAGATAGTGCGGTAAAGTGGAGCTGAGGTAGAAGATCAGCCATGATCTCATTGAATGGCGGAGCAGGCTTGAGGGGTCAAATGGCCGACTCCTGCTCCTAATTCTTATGTTCTTACGCTCTCTGAACAGTAACATTTAATAGTTTCTCACCATTTAAAAAATATTCTGTTTTTCTATTCTTCCGACCAAAGTGAATAACCTCACATTTCTCCACATTATACTTCATCTGCCGCACGTGACCTTCAGTGGCGAATTAGTGCTGGTGCTAACTGTTAGCACTTAGGCCTCTAGCTCCTCTCACATGGTGACGTCAGTGCATGTGCAACGCCCCGGTAACGACCCCGATGCCAAATTGCCTTTCGCCCCCTGCTTTAGTGCCTTGCGACGCCAACACCAGTAAGCGGATGCACTGTGAATTTGGAAGTGCGCTGCAGGAGCGGTAATTAAAGGGAATGCTTTTATGCTGCTTGAACATCACGAAAAGGTACTTTCATTGATCGCACCGTTTATTACTTGTACCAGTCTGTTGCCTGCGCAATTTTTTTTACACCTTTTCCTCAAATATCTCCAAATGCTGCACTTTCTTGAAGTGATGGGGGCTGCCGTGGCAGTTGCCCAGGTCGCTTTGAAAAACATCACTGATGACTTTTAGGTCTTACAGCGTGATTGGCCCTTCCCTTTAAGAGATGGAAGCAGCCTGTGCGATTAAAGAGTGCTGTTTGGACTGCGCATGACCTTCTTTAAAGCTCAGCCGGCAGTGTGCTGTTCTCAGAGGTTAGTGCCATATGTTAGGAATGTAGTGCTTCATTTAGCACACCACTTCCCTCTTGGAGCTAACAATTAATTTTGTGGGGGTCGACAATGATTAATGCTAATCCTTGAACTTTTCGGGGCGAAATTCATTATCGACCCGTTTGGGGGCACCAGACATTCATGTTTCCCCGCTCTCAAAAAATTGGCTATAGCGCTCCTGGAAGGAAGTGGAGCACTAAATCAAGTGCTCCACTTCCTTTCTGAGCTGTACAGCGCTGCTGCTTACAAAGGGCCCTTCCCTTTAAAGGAGGGAAGGGCCATCACTGCAGATTCTGCAATTTAAAACAGATCTCCCTGGACCACCAAGGCAGCGGTGAACCCACGTGATCAGCCCCCGGCACTCCAGCAGAGTACCGTGCTGAACGATTGGGGGCAGGAAGCCGCGAAGAAAACGGCAATAAGAAAGGTACATTTGTTTTTTTACTCACCTTGGCCAACTCGCCTTTAATCACCCCGGTATCGGCCGGCCGCCCGATCTACGCCTCTTGCAGAACATAAGACCATAAGTACAGAAGAACATAAGAAATAGGAGCAGGAGTAGGCTATTTGGCTCCTCGAGCCTGCTCCGCCATTCAATAAGATCATGGCTGATCTGATCTTGGCCTCAACTCCACTTTCCTGCCCGCTCCCCATAACCCTTGACTCACTTATCGTTCAAAAATCTATCTATCTCCGCCTTAAATATATTCAATGATCCAGCTTCCACAGTTCTCTGGGGTAGAGAATTCCAAAGATTCATGACCCTCTGAGAGAAGAAATTCCTCCTCATCTCCATTTTAAATGTGCAACCCCTTATTCTGAAACGATGCCCCCTAGTTCAAGATTACCCCACGAGGGGAAACATCTCTCTGCATCTACCCTGTCCAGCCCCCTCAGAATCTTATATGTTTCAATAAGATCACCTCTCATTCTTCTAAGCTCCAATACCCAATCTGCTTAACGTTTCTTCATAAGACAACCCCTTCATCTCAGGAATCAAGCTAGTGAACTGCCTCCAATGCAAGTATATCCCTCCTTAAATAAGGAGACCAAAACTGTACGCAGTACTCCAGGTGTGGTCTTAGTAATGCCCCGTACAGTTGTAACAGGACTTCCCTACTTTTATAATCCATTCCCCTTGCAATAAAGGCCAACATTCCATTTGCCTTCCTAATAATTTGCTGTACTTGCATGCTAACTTTTTGTGTTTCATGTACAAGGACCCTCAGATCCATCTGCACCACAGCATTTTGTAGTCTCTCTTCATTTAAATAATAATTTGCTTTTTTATTCTTCCTACCAAAGTGGATAACCTCACATTTTCCACAATATATTCCATCTGCCAAATGTTTGCCCTCTCACTTAACCGATCTATATCACTTTGCAGATTCTTTGTGTCCTCTTCACAACTTGCTTTCCCACCCATCTTTGTATCATCAGCAAATTTGGCTATATCACACTCAGTCCCTTCACCCAAATCATTAATATAGATTGTAAGTCGTTGAGGACCCAGCACTGATCCCTGTGGCACCCCACTAGTTACAGTTTGCCAACCTGAAGATGACCCATTTATCCCGACTGTCTGTTTTCTGTTAGTTAGCCAATCCTCTATCCATGCTAATATATTATCCCCAACCCCGTGAGCATCTACTGGTTCCCCTTTATCCACCCTGCTTGTTACATCCTCAAAGAACTCTAGCAAATTTGTCAAACATGATTTTCCTTTCATAAAACCATGCTGCCTCTGCTTGATTGTATTATGATTTTCTAAATGTTCTGCTACTATTTCCTTAATAATGGACTCCAGCATTTTCCCAAGGACAGATGTTAGGCTAACTGGTCTATAGTTTCCTGCTGTCTGTCTCCCTCCTTTCTTGAATAGGGGCATTACATTTGCGGTTTTCCAATCCGCTGAGACCTCTCCAGAATCCAGGGAATTTTGGTCGATTACAACCAATGCATCCACTATCTCTGTAGCCACTTCTTTTGAGACCTTAGGATGCAGGTCATCAGGTCCAGGGGACTGGTCCACCTTTAGTCCCATTAGTTTGCCTAGTACTTTTTCTCTAGTGATATTGATTGTTTTAAGTTCCCTATAGCCCCTTGATTATCTATTATTACTGTGAAGACCGATACAAAATATTTGTTCAAAGTCTCTGTCATTTTTTTGTTTCCCATTATTAATTCCCCAGCCTCATCCTCTAAGGGACCAATGTTTACTTTAGCTACTCTCTTCCTTTTTGTATAACTGTAGAAACTCTTACTGTCTGTTTTTATATTTTTTGCTCATTTACTCTCATAAACTATCTTCTCTCTATTATTTTTATAGTCGTCCTTTGCTGGTTTCTAAAAATTTCCCAATCCTCTGGCTACCACTAATCTTTGCAACATTGTATGCCTTTGTTTTCAATTTGACACCATCCTTAACTTCCTTAGTTAGCCATGGATGGTTCATCCTTCTCTTAGAGTCTTTCTTTCTCACTGGAATATATCTTTGCTGAGAGTTATGAAATATCTCCTTAAATGCCTGACACTGCTTTTCTATCGTCTTATCCCAGTCTACTTTCGATCACTCTGCCTTCATAACTTTTTAATTGCCTTTATTTAAGTTAAGGACACTAGTCATACCCTCCTGTCCCTGACCACAAACCAAATTTGAATTATTTAACCTAAGGGAACACAGCGTCGAGGTAACCTTCCCCCTCCCTGATGTGTTGCAGTGTCTGAAGCTCGGACTCCAGCTCATCAACTCTGAGCCAAAGTTCCTTGAGCTGCCAACGCTTACAGCAGATGTGGTCGTGGTCGCCGTGGATTGCACTGTGTCCACCAGCTCCCGCATGCTACAGCTGCAACACATCACCTGTCCTGTCATCTCTATTGTATTTAATTAACTAATGAAGTTTTCAAGTTTTGAAAAATCAAATTATCTATGTATAGTTTTTAATCTGTACCATGGCTCTTAATTTAAAACAATGCCCAAGTTTAGAAACCTTGTTCTATTTAATTAAATGTAATTAAATTTGTACTTAAATAACTTAGTTTGCAGTTTAGTTCCTTGACTTCATAATTGATCTGGATTAAGTAGTGGGTAATGAAATTAAATATCTACCTGTAACACAAAGCACTACAAATAGTGTGGGCTAAAAAATGCAACTGCTACCCCCCTCTTCTCCAAATTCCCACTCTTTCCAAATTCCCAAATTTAAGTTTAAGTCTACTCCATTTAAGACCAGTGTCTGGCGCTGCCGCAGTGGCCGAGTGTTAATTTTGTGTCCGGGGCGATGACGTCACGATCTCCGGGCGCAGGAGATCGGGGTGCAATGCCGTAGTGCTGCTGTTAAAGGTATTTGTGCCCCATTAGCGCTCCCTCCCCCCACCCACTCCTGGAGAGGGCGTAAATGCACCCAATTTCTAGCCCTTCAAATTTTAGCACCCCAAACGGGGCTATACCGAATTTCTCCCTTTTTGTGTCCTCCTCACTTTCCCTCCACACTGTCGGCACCTCCGACAGTGCGGCACTCCCTCAGTACTGCACTGGAATATCAACCTGGAATATGTGCTCAAGTCTTTGGAGTGGGTCTTGAATCCATGACCTTCTAACTCAGAGGCAGGAGTGCTACCACTGAGCCACTGCTGTGTAGCCCACATATTGCCACTGTACTGAGATCAGCAAGCTCAGCACAGACCAAGCTATGACCCTGGCTTGCAAAGCTCAGCTACTCACTGGATAAACCCACTGAGCCATTGGTGAAACATTGGAGCAGATTTTTGTAGTGTTGGCACAGCATTGATAGAAGTGAAATGCACCGGGAGTTTATTTTTGCCATAGAGCATGTGTGGATATATTGCAGTGGAGCAGGGGGAGGAGAAGGTAAGGATGTGGAAGGTGCACAGTGCACAGTGGGTAGTATCCGTGGCAACTGGTCTACCATGACAATGTCATCTGCCAGAGCAGGTAGGGGGCCAATGAATGGAGAGGTCTGGGCTTTCCAGAGAGGCAATGTTTGCAGTGTGCCACCAAGTCCATGAAGACTGTCACTGACACTGTGAATGCGACCATGGTGCATTATCTCTCCTCCCCCTTTCACATGGTCGACCACACCATCCTCCGCCTCTCCGCAGTGGTCCACTGCCCTTTCATAGTTCCAGTTCACCCTGTCCCAACATTACCAGCAGTGCAGCACTCTTCCGTACCTGCAGAGTAACCTCCTAAGGCTCTATCCCTCCCATTCCTGATCTTTTTATTGCCCTTTAATAATGGTGGCTGAGTCTGATAATGGAGAGTAAAACTGCCTCATGCTGAGCCACTGCCTGTCTATTATGGTGTTGTGGATGAACCAGATTCTCTCTGTAGCTCTGCATTGCAAGACCCAAACCTAACTGTATGGCCTCCATTACAACCTCTGTCTGAGTCCTGATCCCATCCCTCACCACCCGATGCCCATTCAAGTTCAAATCAAGCAAGAGCAACCTCGGTGCTCTCTAAGCTGAGCTTTGAGTCACACCTCTGGCCTATCACCAAGTCTACATCCACCTATGATACATCACCCATCTTGACGCCTATGTATTTTGCTGAAACTCACATTGTCACTTTCAGACTTAACTTTCCCCAAATCCTCTTCACCAGTCCCCTGAGCTCCACCCTTCATACACTCTGCCTGCCTGCATCCTATCCTTTGCACATGCCCACTCCCGTATCACCCCCATCTGTGCCGTCAGAAACCCATCCATCAGTGCATCGATTTCAAAATCCCTATCCTTGTCTTCCAATCCCCCTACGGCCTCCCCTCCCCCACCCCTCCCTATCTTAGGACCCTCCTCCAGCCTGACCGCCTAACCCACACCTTCTTGGCATAGTTATGTGTTCCTCTTTCCCACTGCTGAGACCCCAGCTCCACAGACTCCCTCCTACTCCTGCGAGAGGTTGACCCCACAGCTATGAAGCAACATGGGAAATTCCCCTATTAACAGAACTATGTAAGTTTCAGCTGCTTCATTTTTTTTGTTAACAAAATTGTGTTCTTGGGAGTCACAGTTGCATATTTCCCCAATTTTATTATTGAATCATAACTTTTAATTAAAAAAGGACTTTGTTCTAAGACAATGGGCCCAGTTATGCATTTTTATATTTTTGTGCACAAGAGATTCAAGTTTGTCCAGCACCTGAAGTTGAGAATGGTTATCTATTCGTCACTGTACTGAGATCCCAGGCATATACTACAGGGATCCAGGACATTACATTATAGAGCAGCCAAACAATTCTTCGCAACATAAAGAGTATCTTTGAGAAACTGAATCTCATGAATATACATCAGTTATGTTATATTAAAACTTGCTCATTGGCCATTTGTAAAGCAGTTATTTAAATTCATACAATAAAAGATAAAAAGTAATGCGTATTCATCGAGTGGATTTTCCATTTAGTTCTTCCAAATCAGCGGAAGCTTGCCTCTCCGCCTTATGCTATGTGTTCAGCTGGATTATATTGTTGAATAATGAAATTATGGAACCAAATATGTGAAGTCTGCAAATTAACAAGATACCTGCAAATGTAAAACTGCTATTATGTCTGGGGAGGAGATACTGGGAATCATGTTTTACGCATTGAAGAAGGGATTTGTTGTCTGATATTAATTAACGTAGAAGATGGAATTTGATGAACATGCAATCGCAGAGCCATACCTGCTGGGAATACACATCACGATTTCCCGATAGCGTTTCTCGCAGGCATGGCTTTGAGCTGGGACCATGTATAGGAAGATCTCAGGTGTGCTTCCCATGATTTTCCACCTGACGTGCTCTGGCTATTTTTTGACAGATGCTTCTACGGGTGTGGCTCTGTGCTGGGAGCACACTTTCATCAACATTTATCCCTTTATATAATTGCATTAAAATTTATTTTAAAATGTTCTTCACTCTGTTTGAAGCAACTGATATCGACAGCACAGGCCCGGCTGAATTACCTAAACATACTCAGTGGCCTTCGAACGTATGGCGGGAAAACCTTTAACGCAACCCTAATGGTACGTATAGAAAAAAGGAAACCTGATTCCTTTTAAACCCAGTTTTTGTTTCCTGAGTTAAATTTCTAATGTAATGTGGTTTCTTTAGCTGCAGGACAGAGAATCATTTATTACATTGTTGGTTGGAGCCAAATATGGTATCAGCCAGGTTATTAACAGCAAACTCAATATTATGAACCAGCTAACAAACTTCAACAACATCAGGAAGCTGGAGTTAACCTTCGAATGTGACAAAGTCAGCATGGTGAACATCTACCTCGTGGACGTCAAGGTAACGGATGTGTGTGCTAATTCCTTGCCCAAACAAGGGCGCTGTGCTTTATCTCGTATAAACATTGATTCGCTCAAAACTCAGCTGCTATGCCCTGGGCCACAGTAAGTTTTGCTCGCCAATCACTCCTTCCCTCAGACCCCCAACGTGTTGAATTTAAACCGCTCGAGAGCGATTCTTATGCTTGCCTGCTGTCAGACTGCTGGCAGTTAAAATGGCCCCAAGTTACTTACCCGCCCAAGAGCCGCCAGGATCCTGATGTCATTGGGTCCTGACTGCAATTTTAACGCAGGCCTGAGATGGGTAAGCCGCTGCATATTTCCCGCCAGGCCAACACCGGGACAGAAGCGGATCGGCCCCAGTAAAGGTAAGTGCTATTCGATCTTTGTGGGGCCAGAAGCACCAGTAGTGCAGGCTCCTCCGGATCCCACAAGGAAAGCTTTGGCCTCCCCTGCCCCAGACCTCCAAACCCCCTTCCTGAACACGAGATGCCCCGGTAACACAAACCTGCCACCTGCTGATGTGGGGCTGTCTGATCTGATGTGGGTCAGTGTGAGCTGATATGGGTCAGTGTGGGCTGATATGGGTCAGTGTGGGCTGATATGGGGCAGTGTTTGTGTGATTGCTGTCATTGTGGAGACAAAGTCCCGTCTTCACACTGGGACACCCTCCATCGTGTTGAATGGCACTACCACCGTGCTAAATGGCATAGATTCAGAACAGATCTAGCAGCTCAAAACTGGGCATCCATGAGCCACTGGGGGCCATCAGCAGCAGCAGAATTGTATTCCACCACAATCTGTAACCTCATGTCCCGGCATATCCCTCACTCTACCATTATCATCAAGCCAGGGATCAACCCTGGTTCAATGTGGTGTGCAGAAGAGCTTGTCAGGAGAAGCACCAGGTGTACCTAAAAATGAGGTGCCATCCTGGGGAAGCTGCAACACAGGACTAGATTCATATTAAGCAGTGGGGGCAGCATGCTATAAACAGAGCTAAGAGATCCCTCAATCACCGGGTCAGATCAAAGCTCTGCAGTCCAGTTGTTAATGGTGCTGGACAATTAAACAACTAACAGGAGGAGGAGGCTCCATAAATATCCCCATCCTCAATGATGGCAGAGCCCAGCACGCAAGTGAAAAATACAAGGCTGAAGTCTTTGCAACCATCTTCAGCCAGAAGTGCCGAGTGGATGATCCATATCGGCCTCCTCCTGTGGTCCCCACCATCACAGAAACCAGTCTTCACCAATTTGATTCACTCCACGTGATATCAAGAAGTGCCTGAGCGCACTGGATACACAAAGGCTACAGACCCCGACAACATCCCGGCTGTCGTGCTGAAGATTTGTGCTCAAGAACTAGCCACGCCTCTAGTCAAGCTGTCCCAGTACAGCTAAAACACTGACATCTACCTGACAATGTGAAAAACTTCCCAGGTATGTCCTGACAACAAAAAGCAGGGCAAATCCAATCCAACCAATTACCACCCCATCAATCTACTCTCAATCATCAACAAAGTGATGGAAGGTCATCAACAGTGCTATCAAGTGGCACTTATTCATCAATAACCTGCTCACCGATGGTCAGTTTGTGTTCCACCAGATTCACTCGGCTCCAAACAGGCATGGTCCAAACATGGACAAAAGAGTTTACTTCCACAGTTGAAGTGAGAGTGACTGCCCATGACATCAACATAAGAAATAGGAGCAGGAGTAGGCCATTTGCTCCGCCATTCAATAAGATCATGGCTGATCTGATCATTGACTCAGCTCCACTTCCCTTCCTGCTCCCCATAACCCTTTACTTCCTTATCGCTCAAAATTCTGTCTATCTCCGCCTTAACTATATTCAATGACCCAGCCTCCACAGCTCTCTGCGGCAGAGAATTCTCCTCATCTCAGTTTTAAATGGGCGGCCCCTTATTCTAAGACTATGTCCCCTAGTTTTAGTTTCCCCTGAGTGGAAATATCCTCTCTGCATCCGCCTTGTCAAGCCCCCTCATTATCTTATAAGTTTCAATAAGATCACTATTGTGTTCCTAACACAGATGAGGCTGCACACAGGGAGGTTAAAGTAACAGTGACCTCAGTCTTTATTAAGACACTCCAGAGTGAGGAACAGACCTTAGGGGCCAGCTTATATAAAGTGCTCCCAAGGGATGTTGGGATCCCTTGGGACTTCAGGAGATGCACTCCCTGGTGGCGGAACATGGGAGGGCATGCTTTACAGATACACAACGTCACTCCCCCGAAGATCAAAGTGAGGCGGTCGGGAGCCTTTCTTTCCTTGGTGGACCGCCTCGGTTCTGGTGTATTGGCTGTGCCCCTGTTGGCCCTGCAGGGCTGCTAGGTGAGCCTGGCCTTGCTGGGCTGTTGAGCGTGATGAGTTCGATTTCCTGATCCGGTATGGTGTCGTTGATCCTTTGGGTGTGTGTTGTGGGCTCGAAAAAGGTGGTGTCTGCTGTGGGTTGTTCAGGGCAGTCTGTGAACCGCAGCCTCGTTTGGTCCAGGTGCTTTCTGCAAATTTCTTCATTGTCTAGTTTGACTACAGACACCCTACTCCCTTCTTTAGCTATCACCGTGCCCGCGATCCACTTGGGACCATGTCCATAGTTTAGCACATACACAGAGTCATTCAGATCAATTTCCCGTGACACAGTGGTGCGACCATCGTTTACATTTTGTTGCTGCCGCCTGCTCTCTACCTGATCATGCAGGCGGGGTGAACCAGCGAGAGTCTGGTTCTAAGTGTCCTTTTCATGAGTAGCTCAGCCGGGAGCACCCCTGTGAGCGAGTGGGGTCTCGTGCGGTAGCTGAGCAGTACTCGGGACAGGCGGGTTTGGAGTGAGCCTTCTGTGGCTCGTTTAAGGCTCTGTTTGATTGTTTATACTGCCCGCTCTGCCTGCCCATTGGAGGCTGGTTTAAATGGGGCCGGGGTGACATGTTTGATCCCATTGCGGGTCATGAATTCTTTAAATTCGGCACTGTGAAACATGGCCCATTGTCACTGACCAGTATGTCAGGCAGGCTGTGAGTGGCAAACGTGGCCCTCAGGCTTTCAATGGTGGCGGTGGCGGTACTTCCCGACATTATTTCACATTCAATCCATTTTGAAAAAGCATCCACCACCACCAACATTTTACCGAGAAACGGGCCCGCATAGTCGACATGGATCCTCGACCATGGTCTGGAGGGCCAGGACCATAAACGTAGTGGTGCCTCTCTGGGTGCGTTGCTCAACTGAGCACAAATGCTGCATTGCAGTACACAGGACTCTAAGTCAGAGTCGATACCGGGCCACCACACGTGGGACCTGGCTATCGCTTTCATTATTACTATACCCGGGTGTGTGCTGTGGAGATCTGCGATGAACGTCTCCCTGTCCTTTTTGGGTAGCACTACGCGGTTACCCCACAACAGGCAGTCTGCCTGAATGGACAGCTCGTCCTTTCGCCGCTGGAACGGCTTGATTAGCTCTTGCATTTCAATGGGGATGCTGGCCCAGCTCCCATGCAGTACACAGTTTTTTTACTAGGGACAGCAGAGGATCTTGGCTGGTCCAAGTCCTAAAATGGCGGGCCGTGACAGGTGATTTATCATTTTCAAATGCTTCCATGACCATCAACAAGTTTGCAGGCTGCGCCATTTCCACCTCTGTGGTGGGCAATGGTAGCCAACTGAGAGCATCCACACAGTTCTCAGTGCCTGGCCTGTGGCAGATGGTATAGTTATACGCTGATAGTGCGAGTGCCCACCTTTGTATGCGGGCTGAGGCATTAGTATTTATCCCCTTGTTTTCAGCGAACAGGGATATGAGGGGCTTGTGATCGGTTTCCAGCTCAAATTTGAGGCCAAACAGGTACTGATGCGTTTTCTTTACCCCGAACACAAACACTAATGCCTCTTTCTCAATCATGCTGTCGGCCCTCTCGGCCTTAGATAGGCTCCTGGAGGCATAGGCGACAGGTTGCAACTTCCCCGCAACATTAGCTTGTTGTAATACACACCCGACTCCGTACGACGACGTATCACATGCTAGCACAAGTCTTTTACACGGGTTATACAATACAAGCAGCTTGTTGGAGCATAAACTGTTTCTGGCTTTCTCAAAAGTAATTACTTGTTTTTTTCCCCATACCCAGTTCTCACCTTTACGCAATAACACATGTAGGGATCTAAGAGGGTGCTTAACCCCGGTAGGAAGTTACCAAAATAGTTGAGGAGTCCCAGGAACGACCGCAGCTCCGTGACGTTCTGTGGCCTGGGCGCGTTCCTGATAGCCTCTGTCTTGGTGTCTGTGGGCCGAATGCCATCCGCCACGATCTTTCTCCCCAAAAACTCCACTTCTGTTCCCATGAAGACGCATTTCGACCTCTTCAGCCGCAGCCCTACGCGATCCAGTCGCTGGAGGACCTCCTCCAGGTTTTGTAGGTACTTGATGGTGTCCCGACCCGTGACCAATATGTCGTCCTGAAAAACCACCGTGGGTGGTACCGACTTGAGTAGGCTCTTCATGTTTCTCTGGAAGATCGCTACAGCCGACCGAATTCCAAATCTGTTGTAGATGAACAGTCCCTTGTGCATTTTGATGCAGGTGAGGCCCTTTGAAGACTCCTCCAGCTCCTGTGTCATGTAGGCCGAAGTCAGGTTGAGCTTGGTGAATGTCTTGCCTCCTGCCAGCGTCGCAAATAGGTCGTCTGCCTTAGGTAGCGGGTATTGGTCCTGTAGCGAGAAACAATTAATAATTACTTTAATAATCGCTGCAAATCCTGACCGTGCCATCACTTTTGAGTACTGGAACAATCGGGCTGGCCCACTCGCTGAATTCCACTGGGGAGATGATGCCCTCGCATTGCAGCCTGTCCAGCTCGATTTCCACTCTCTCCTTCATCATGTGAGGTACCGCTCGCGCCTTGTGGTTAATGGGTCGTTCCTCTGGGACCAAGTGAATCCGCACCTTCGCCCTGGAAAAGTTTCCAATGCCTGGCTCAAAAAAGGAAGGAAATTTGTTAAGAACCTGGGTGCATGAGGCCTCATCGACATGTGATAGCGCTCGGATGTCATCCCAGTTCCAGCGGATTTTGCCTAGCCAGCTCCTTCCAAGCAGTGTGGGGCCATCGCCCGGGACAATCCAGAGTGGCAGTTTGTGCACCGTGCCTTCGTAGGTGACCTTGACCACGGCGCTGCCCAGGACAGTGATGAGCTCTTTGGTGTATGTTCTCAGTTTCGTGTGGATGGGGCTCAGGGCTGGTCTGAATGCCTTGTTGCACCACAGTCTCTCAAACATCTTTTTACTCATGATGGATTGGCTAGCACCATTGTCCAGTTCCATAGCTATGGGTAAGCCATTCAATTTTACATTTAACATTATAGGTGGACATTTCGTCGAAAATGTGTGCACCCCGTGTACTTCAGCATCTGCCTCTTCTCTCTGAGGCTCGAAATTGCTTTGATCCACCATGGACCGATCTTCCTCTGCCACGTGGTGGTTAGCAGGTTTTGCAGAGCTGCAGCTCGTTTGCAAGCTCGTTGGAGGTACCCCATTGTTCCACAGCTCTTGCAAACATACCCTTTGAAGCGGCATGAGTAGGCTGAATGGAAACCTCCACAACGCTAACAAGGTGTGAATTGCCTTGCATTCATCCTTTGTTGCGGACTCTGAGTCATCTGGGTCACCTGAGGCCTGCTGGCAGTTGCAGATTCGTGGTTTCTGCCCTGTACATTTCTGCTCGCAAACACAGTTCCAGTTAATTTATGAACATTGTTAGCACTTGTGTGCTGAGAGATTTGGTGGTGTTATCACTGGTGGACATAAACGCCTGTGCTATCGCAATGGCCTTAATGAGGGTCGGTGTCTCTACAGTCAAAAGTTTTCGTAGGATGGTCTTGTGGCCAATGCCCAGTACAAAAAAGTCTCTGAGCATTTGCTCCAGGTAGCCATCAAACTCACATTGTCCTGCAAGTCGCCTTAGCTCAGCGACGTAGCTCACCACTTCCTGACCTTCAGATCGCTGGCACGGGTAGAACCGATACCTCGCCATCAGCACGCTCTCCCTTGGGTCCTGAACCAGTGTACACAGCTCCTCATATGACTTATCTGTGGGTTTCACTGGAGCCAGAAGATTCTTCATGAGGCTGTAGGTCGCTGCCCCGCAGACCGTGAGGAGGACTGCTCTCCTTTTTGCAGCGCTTCCTTCTCCGTCCAGCTCGTTGGCTACAAAGTACGGGTCTAGCCGTTCGACATAGGCTTCCGTGTCCTCACTCTCCGAGAACTTCTCCAGGATGCCCAGTTTGCTGCATCTTTGCGTTAGATTCATATACTCGTTGCCAGTTATTGTGTTCCTAACACAGATGAGACTGCACACAGGGAGGTTAAAGTAACAGTGACCTCAGTCTTTATTAAGACACTCCGGAGTCTGGAACAAGCCTTATATACAGTGCTCTCAAGGGATGCTGGGATCCCTTGGGACTTCAGGGGATGCACTCCCTGGTGGCGGAACATGGGAGTGCATGCTTTACAGATACACAACAATCACCTCTCAGTCTTCTGAACTCCAATGAGTATAGGCCCAACCTACTCAACCTATCCTCATAAATCAACCCCTCATCTCCGGAATCAACCTAGTGAACTTTCTCTGAACAGCTTCCAATGCAAGTATATATCCTTCCTTAAATACGGAGGCCAAAACTGTCTGCAGTATTCTAGGTGTGGCCTCATCAATACCCTGTACAGTTGTAGCAGGACTTCTCTGCTTTTATACTCTATCCCCCTTACAATAAAGACCAAAATTCCATTTGCCTTCCTGATTACTTGCTATACCTGCATACTAACTTTTTGTGCTTCATGCACAAGGACCCCCAGGTCTTTCTGTACTACAGCACTTTTCAATTTTCCTCCATTTAAATTATAATTTGCTTTTCTATTATTTCTGCAAAAGTGGATAACCTCACATTATCCCACATTATACGCCATCTGCCAAATTTTTGCCCACTCACTTGTTGTTATAGAAGGACAAGGCAGTAGGAGCATGGGAGCACCATCCCATGCAAGTTCCCCTCCAAGTTACACACCATCCTTACTTGGAAGTGTACTGCCATTCCTTCATCATCGCTAGGTCAAAATCCTGAAGCTCCCTCCCTAACAGCATTGTGAGAGTGCATTCACCATAAGGACTGCAGCGGTTCAAGATGGCTGCTCACCACCATCTTCTCAAGGGCCATTAAGGATGGGCAATAAATGCTGGTCTTGCCAGCGACGCCCACATCCCAGAACGAATAAAGAAAAAGTGTGTGGGCTGATATGAGACAGTGTGGGTTGATATGAGACAGTGTGGGCTGATCTGGGGCTGTTTGGGTTGATATGGCTCAGTGTTGGCTAATATGGGTTAATGTGGCCTGATGTGGGTTAGCGTGGGCTGATGTGGGTTAGTGTGGGCTGATGTGGGTTAGTGTAGGCTGATGTAGGTTAGTGTGGGCTGATGTGGGTTAGTGTGGGCTGATGTGGGTTTGTGTGGGCTGATTTGGGTCTGTGTGGGCTGATATGGGTCTGTGTGGGCTGATATGTTAGTGTGGGCTGATTTGGGTCTGTGTGGGCTGATATGTTAGTGTGGGCTGATTTGGGTCTGTGTGGGCTGATAGAGAATCATAAAATTGTAGAATGATACAATGCTGTAAGTGTCCATTCAGCCCATTGTATCTGTGCCAGCTCATTAAAAGTGCTATCCAATTAGCCTCATCTCCCTGCCATTTTCCCATAGCACTGCAAATTTTCCCTCTTCAAGCATTTATCCAGTTCCCTTCTGAAAGTTATTACTGAATCTACTTCTACCACCTTTTCAGATCATAACAACTTCCTGCATTAAAAAAATTCTCCTCCTCTCGCCTCTGGTTCTTTCGCCAATTACCTTAAATATCCGTCCTCCAGTTACCGATCCTTCTGCCACTGGAAACAGTTTCTCCTTATTTACTCTATCAAAATCCTTCATGATTTTAAACGCCTCTGTTAAGTCTCCCCTTATCCTTCGCTGCTCTAAGTAGAGCAACCTCAGTTTCTCCAATCTCTCCACATAACTGAAGTCCTGCATCTCTCGTACCATTCTAATAAATCTCCTCTGCATCCTCACCAAGACCTTGAATCCTTCCTGAAGTGGGGTGCCCAGAATTGGCCATAACACTGTAGCTGGGCCCTTGCTGTATTTCCCGCTCCCACTGCGATGTCCATGTTTCCCCTCCGCTGCAACATCCATATCGTTCCCCCTCCACCACACCCCCGCAATGTCTGTAGCCTCACCCCACAATGTCCTTATCTCGCTCTGCGATGTCCGCATCTCCCCACTGCAATTTTTATATCTCCCCCCTCACAATCCCAACCATCCCGCGATGTCAGACTTACCTGACATCCGCTCCCGGGCTGATTTCCAGCCCAATGGACAGAATGTCTGTTAATCTGGACTAATGTCGGGTGAAAAAAAAAACATTGAAAACATTTCAAAAACGTGCTACCATTAAATTTGGCAGGACATTCGGGAAACCTTTACTACCGGGGTTCCCGTCTGCAAATCTTCTACCTCCCCGCCTTAATTTTTTGAAATGGGTTTATGTTATAAATGTAATTTATACAGATGTAAACTGGGCTGCCTCAAATCAAGATAGTTTGAAAAAAAATCTTTGGAATCTTTCCTAAATTGCTGGAACATCGAAGCGATAATGGCACAGCGACGTCAGTCTGGGACCT
The DNA here is from genome assembly GCF_044704955.1 of Pristiophorus japonicus. Taxonomy (NCBI): domain Eukaryota; kingdom Metazoa; phylum Chordata; class Chondrichthyes; family Pristiophoridae; genus Pristiophorus; species Pristiophorus japonicus. The sequence goes on along the minus strand of NC_091977.1, from coordinate 64,895,216 downwards.
CCTGAGCATCCATCCGAATGGTCCATCTCCTTAACCAATAAAAGAAAAGATTAGAGAACGGAACAGAGTGAATGACGGAGATGGAAATAGGATGAGAATTCGAGTCAAATTAGATATAGAAAGAGAATTAGAGAGGGAAAGAGTGGATTGAGAGAGCTAGAAAAAGTGACAGAAAGAAAAAGCAAGAAAATCATTCAAAAGATCAAGCAGAATTAGAGGATAGTGTAACGCAGTTATGTTTGGAAATTATTGCATTGGTCCTTGAAAAGTTAATGAGTGAATGGCAGGGTAGGTGTGCGAAATGTACAAAAATCCTTGACCTGTGAAGTACAGAACCACTGGCCTCGTCCATCACGATCAGGAACAGTTGAACTGCTTTCATTGGAGAAGGGAAATTGCTAGATGAAAAAAGACCAAGGTCCATCTAGTTCACTTTCTACCACCTTGATAGTCACATGATACCATGATAATGGAGTTGTTGGCTAATCATAGCTATTAATCTCTATCAATTAGTCTACAACAGACCCAGAAATGACACTCAGAAAAACCCCAGAGCTGGAGACTTCGGGAACTATAGGTGCAAAGACACTGTTTTACTCCTAAGCATGCAACACTTGCCACGTCATGGCTCAAATTAGTCATGTACTGTCTCCCAAAATGGTACTTTTTGAAAAAAATCTAATTTGTATTTGAGTGTGAAAACAGTTTTGCACCCTTAAAATGATTGCCACCCGACACTAACAGGAATGGAAATGGCACAAAAATACTGCCAACACAGATAAAAAGTTATTTTTTAAAACCTCTCGGAACAATTCATTAGCTGCTGGAGTGAGACTCTTTTTGGACCAGCAAAATTTAGATTTTCAAAGACACATTCATCTAGTCAGAGTATAAAGGTGGTTTCCTTAATCAGCACACCAGGAAAATAAGCTTTTATGCCACTGATGGAGTTTAATCACCAGTAGTAATTTTAGTGCATATAATTAAGGATCAATGACTACCCAAGCTGCCTTGGCTGCGGCATATATTACTGCTGGCCAAAGGCAGAAATTTCAGGACAGTACCACAGTATATGAAGGGGAGGACTTTCTTCTGAACCACAAAGACATCATCAATTCTTAGGCAAGTAGCCCAGTTTAGCCTTTCTATGTGGAGTGTAGGTGAATTGGTGGAAGGTCTTCAAGGCAATGTTTCCTCTAATTTATCTTTCTCATGCGCGGTCCCTTTAACTGGCTGCACGGCCCATTCACATTTTCGGGCATGCGTGCTTTCTCCCATGTACAATCTGGTGAGCTGCCTGCGCGGAATCTCCACACTGTTGCAGCTTAACGGGAATGTTATTTCAAGGTGAAATAACATTCCCGTTAAGCTGGGTGCCAAGCAAGGACTTAAACAAATTGTTAATAAGAACAGAAAATGCTGGAAATACTCAGCAGGTCAGGCAGCATTTGTGGAGCGAGAGAAACAGAACTGACGAAAGGCCATCGACCTGAAACGTTAACTCTGTTTCTCTCCCCACAGATGCTGCCTGACCTGCTGAGTATTTCCAGCGTTTTCTGTTTCTATTTCAGATTTCCAGCATCTGCAGTATTTTGCTTTCGTATTATTGAAATTAATAATCTTTCACTGAGATTTGCAGCTTCCCCTCTATTTACAAATTAACAGCAGGGTAAACAGTTAAGAATGGCCCAGAAATTGCGGTCGGATGATTCCCACGGGCAGGTGCCTCCAATCGCAAATATTTCTACGAGAGTACCTGGTGGCCCCGGAGGTTCGGAAGCTTGCAGTCCTGTGCCTCTGTGTAGAGGCCTTCGTAGAGGCCCACCTATCCCAGGAACGTAAGGGTTTCGTATACATCACTAGGATCACGTGGGCCAACCCAACCTATCAGAGTAGGGGGATCCCCATTCATACTTATATACGGAATCGCCGTATGAATGGGAATACCCCTAAAAACACAAACATTGAAAATAACTTTTTAAAAAACTATCGCATATTTCAAATGAATAAAAATGGAACTTAATTCATTATTTAAAACAAAAATGTAATTTTTTGAAAAATAAATTTACATATTTTAAAGGGTCTAAAAATAAACTTACCTTATTTAACAGAATTTAAAATTTTTCAATTATTAAAAACAATGTATTTGTCTGTACTTTAAAAGTCTTATGCTGATAAAAGCAGGGTGTGCGAATTTGAAGGACATTCGCTGGGCAGGAGTTGGGCAAATAGCCCAACTCTCCGCGTGCGGAGGACCTTTAGTTTCTGATATGGTGGATCTGTCAAGAGATTTCTTGACAGATTGCAAGTTCCAGTTTTGGCGCACATGCTTCACATACCTAAACCTGGAACTTGCGGGGACCCGAAAGGGCGCGATTTCAGGCCCATTATCTTCTCATTGTTTCTTTACTGAGGAAGGCATGAACTGCTTCTGAAGATAAGAACTTGCATTTATAAAGCACATTTCACAACATCCCAAGGTGTTTCACAGTGAATGAAGTATTTTTGAAGCGTAGTCGCAAGGCAATGCAGCAACAAATTTGCGCACAGTGAGATCCCTCAAACTATAAAGGTGTGGGACTTGAACCTAGAAACCTTCTCACTCAGAGGCAAGCGTGCTACAGCAAAGACTGCCAACAAGATTCATTAACAATCAGTCAACAAGCCCTTAACAACCTTTTTTTCTTGTACAGGTATTTACAGCTCAGCCTCAGGGAGGAAATCCTGGTTAGGTGATTCAGAATCCAATGCACAGCCCTTTTGATAAAAACAGTGAGATTCCTGCCCAGTTTACACACAGCATCTTACACCGTGTGAAAAATAATGGGCTCAAAATTACAACAAGGGGAAAAAGATGGACTATGAACAAAGGATTCTGGGGAATCACGGCAGGGTGATCAGCTTCTCGAAGAGCATAATAGGTTAGTGCCACATTGCCAGTTTGTTTAAACAAAAGCACAGGACTCCTGTTTCTGCCATTAGCATTTGGAATGCAGCAGATCGGAGCTGGCAGTTTGCCCGAAGTCGACGTGACCCTGCTGTAGCGCTGATAAATTATCCATCTGGGATTCAATAGCTCACAAATTCCACAGTGCTGTCGCCCTGCAGAAAGTGTTATGGGGGGGGGGGGAGTGGATCTTCCAACCTCTGCTAAACTCCCACCGTCACCCCGCTCCAAATACCAGGGACAGGGTCATTTAAACAACTGGGGCAGATGCCCATGGCACGGAGGTTGTGGAAACTTGGAGTAGCTCTCTGCTACTCTGAGGGGGAGAAAGACGCTGCTTGAACTGAACAGAAGATATCACTTTTTTCTTTTGTTTTGTCCCGATGCCTGGCTTCTGTTGCGATGGCAGTCGGTCCTTTTGGGATCGTTTGTTCTTTGCCTTTTCGATTGTAGGCCTGGTGTCAGCCAACAAGTGTTCGTATGGCTCCTGTCAGCAGACATAGGTTCCACTGGGCCTAGCATGGCACTTCTGCTGGTATTTGGGAAAGCCTGGGGTGATGTAAGGGTAGGCAGACAGCCAGAAGTGCTCACCCTTCCTCTGAGGATATACTTGCTTTGGAGGCAGTTCAGAGAAGGTTCATAGGTTGATTCCGGGGATGAGGGGTTAACTTATGAGGAAAGGTTGAGTAGGTTGGGCCTCTACTCATTGGAATTCAGAAGAATGAGAGGTGATCTTATTGAAACGTATAAGATTATTGTTAGGTATGGAAGAACTCCACAAGACTGAGTGCTGTGAGCTAAAACTGATGTGACCTTAGTCTCTTTAATACAACTCCAGAGCGCCTAAGCAGCATGGCAAAACAACCTTTTATACTCCGTTGCACGAGGTGTGCAGGTGATCCTTGGGCCTCCAACAGTTGCGCCCTCTGATGGCAAGTCTTATACAGTTACAATGTTTACATACATAACATCACTCCCCCCAAAGTCTTTGATACAAATTATTTACAAGTTGAGACGATCCGGGGCCCTACGCTCCCTGGTTGATCGTCTGAATTCAAACTCTGGAATGGGTGAGTTGGTCGGACCATTGCTGCACTGTGGCGTGGCTGGTCTGACAGGACTGTTGGGAATGGTGGGTTCATCCTCTTGATTGACAGCGAGGTCGATTGCTGGTTGGGTGTGTGTTGATGGATCGATGATGGTGATGTCCTCTTCAGGTTGTTCCTGGTTGTCGGTGAACCCCAGTTTGGTCTGATCCAAATGCTTTCTACACGTTTGTCCATTCAGTAGTTTGACTATAAACACTCTATTCCCCTCCTTGACCAAGACAGTGCCAGCAACCCATTTAGGACCATGACCGTAATTCAGGACAAACACAGAGTCGTTAACATCAATGTCACACGATACAGCCGCTCGATCGTGGTACATGTTTTGCCGGTGACGCCGGGTTTCCACGTGATCATTTAGATCCAGGTGGACTAGGGAGAGCCTGGTTTTAAGTGCTCTCTTCATTAACAATTCTGCCGGGAGAACCCCGGTGAGCGAGTGGGGCTGCGTCCGGTAGCTGAGCAGAACCCGAGATAAGCAGGACTGCAAGGAGCCTTCCGTCACGCGTTTCAAGCTCTGCTTGATAGTTTGAACTGCCCGTTCTGCTTGATCATTGAATGCGGGCTTAAATGGGGCAGACCTGACATGCTTGATGCCATTGCGGGTCATAAACTCATTGAATTCTGAGCTGCTGAAACACGGTTCATTGTCACTGACAAGGACATCGGGCAAGCCATGGGTGGCGAACAAAGCCCGGAGGCTTTTAATGGTGGCAGTGGATGTGCTGGATGACATGATTATGCATTCAATCAATTTGGAGTAAGCATCCACTGCAACTAAAAACATCTTTCCGAGATGGATCCTGGACTACGGTTTGGAGGGCCATGACCACAGACTCAATGAAGCCTCCCTTGGTACACTGGTACAAATACGCATGACTCTTAGTCTGAGTCAATGCCGAACCACCAAACATGCGACCTGGCTATAGCCTTCTTCATGACTATGCCTGGGTGGGTATTGTGTAGGTCGCATATAAATGTTTCCCTGCCTTTTTTGGCAAAACCACGTGATTACCCCATAAGAGACAATCCGACTGGATGAACATTTCATCTTTGCGTCGGTGAAACAGCTTAATTTCATCTTGCATTTCCCCGGGAACGGCCGACCATCTCCCATTGAGGTCGCAACTTTTTACAAGTGATAGCACAGGATCCTGGCTGGTCCAGGTCCTGATCTGGCGAGCAGTGACGGGTGACCCCTCGCTCACAAAAGCATCCATGACCAGAAGCAAAGTCTGCGGGCTGTGCCATTTCCACCCCGGTAGTGGGCAATGGTAGCCGACTGAGGGCATCAGCACAGTTCTCCGTGCCTGGTCTGTGGCAAATAACAGTCATAGGCAGACAATGTTAGTGCCCATCTTTGGATGGGTCTCGAAGCATTGGTGTTTATATCTTTGCTTTCTGAAAACAGCGAAATGAGCGGTTTGTGGTCAGTTTCAAGCTCAAATCGAAGTCCAAATAGGTATTGGTGCATTTTCTTAACTCCATATACACATGCTAACGCCTCTTTCTCGACCATACTGTAGGCTCTTTCAGCCTTAGACAGACTTCTAGACGTGTATGCAACTGGTTGAAGTTTGCCCGATACATTGGTTTGCTTTAACATACAGCCGACCCCGTACAAAGATGCATCACAAGCTAGCATTAATCGTTTACATGGGTCATACAGTACAAGTAACTTATTAGAACAAAGTAGGTTTCTGGCCTTCTCAAAGGCTGTCTCTTGAGATTTACCCCAAACCCAGTTGTCACCCTTACGTAGCAACATGTGCAACGGTTCCAGCAAAGTGCTTAACCCAGGTAGAAAGTTCCCAAAATAGTTGAGGAGTCACAGGAACGAATGCAGCTCCATCACATTCTGTGGTCTGGGTGCATTATTGATGGCCTCTTTCTTTGAGTCCGTGGGTCTGATGCCGTCTGCCGCAATCTTTCTCCCCAAAGATTCGATTTCTGGAGCCAGGAAAGCACACTTGGAGCGTTTCAGCCTGAGTCCCACTCTGTCTAGTCGACTTAGAACCTCTTCCAGGTTATGCAGGTGTTCGGTGGTGTTACGACCGGTGATCAGGATGTTGTCTTGAAACACAACGGTGCGCGGAACCGATTTCAGCAGATCCTCCATGTTCCTCTGGAAGATAGCAGCAGCCGAGCGAATCCCAAAAGGGCACCTGTGGTATATAAACAGTCCTTTGTGCATGTTGATGCACGTCAATCTTTTCAAAGGTTCAGCCAGCTCCTGTGTCATGTAGGCAGAGGTTAGATCCAACTTGGTGAACAACTTCTCCCCCGCTAACGTTGTGAACAGGTAATCCGCCTTGGGTAGTGGGTACTGATCGTTACCTTGAAGTCTCCGCAGATTCTGACCGTTGTATCGCTTTTCAACACCGGAACAATCGGACTGGCCCACTCATTGAAGTCGGCTGGCGATATGATTCCCTCTCGTTGAAGTCTGTCCAGTTCGATCTCGACTTTCTCCCTCATCATATATGGAATCGCTCGAGCCTTGTGATGAACGGGCCTTGCATCGGGGACTGGATGGATCTGCACCTTAGCGCCTGTGAAGTTGCCGATGCCTGGTTCAAATAGTGACGGGAACTTGCTCAGCACTTGGGTGCATGAGGCATCATCCACTGAAGATAGTGCTTTGATGTCGTCACAGTTCCATCGAATCTTTCCCAGCCAGCTTCTGCCAAATAGCGTTGGGCCATCGCCTGGTACAATCCAGTGATAAATCTTGCATATCTCCATCGTACGATACCTTAACTGCCGCACTGCCAATGAATGGTATGAGCTCTTTGGTGTCGGTGTGCAGCTTTGTCTGAATCGGACTCAGTTTGGGCCTTTGTGCCTTGTTGCCCCACAGTTTCGCAAAAACCTTCTGGCTCATAATTGACTGACTCGCCCCCATGTCCAACTCCATTGATACTGGAATACCGTTCAATTTGACTTTCAGCATAATAGAAGGGCTCTTGGTGGTGAAGATGTGTACCCCATACACTTCTTCCTTGGGTTGAGTTGCCTCTCTTTGTTCTGCGTGATCTGCACCGGATCGATCATCCTCTGCCGACTCTGCCATGTGGTGAGTCGCAGCACTTTTGCACATTCGCTGGAGGTGCCCCATTGTTTCACAGCCTTTGCACACGCAGTGCTTGAATCGACATTGATGGGCTCGATGATTACCCCCGCAGCGCCAACATGGTGTTAATGGATTTGCATTCATGCCCAATGGAGGACTCTGAGTCATCCTAGGTCTTGCAGCTGCAGACGAATAGGCCCTGCCATATGCAGTTCTGCCTGCTAGCGACGTTATTTTATGCACAGTACTTGCCGGTGAGCTTCAATGCTGGGAAGATATCTGTCTGGTATTATCGCTCATGGTTATGAATGCCTGGGCTATCGTGATGGTTTTGCTCAGGTCTAGGGATTTGGCGGACAGCAGCTTGCGAAGAATGATCTCGTGGCCGATGCCATGCACAAAAAAGTCCCGCAGCATTTCCCCCAAAAATCCAGCAAATTCGCAAGTTCCCGCAAGGCATCTCAGGTTGGCAACATAACATGCCACGTCCTGGCCCTCGGAGCGGTGGTGCGCATAGAAGCGATACTTGGCCATTAAGACACTCTCCTTCGGCTTGAGGTGATTCCGAACCAGTGTACACAACTCTGTATATGTCTTCGCCGCTGGTTTCTCCGGTGCTAGCAGATTCTTGATGAGGCCGTATATTGTGGACCCACACACGGTGAGGAGAATCGCCCTGCGCTTGATCGCTGTATCGTCCTCATCCAGCTCGTTGGCCACTAAGTACTGGTCGAGATGCTCAACGAAGGCTTCCCAATCATCACCCTCTACAAATCTCTCTAAAATACCAATGGCAGCCATAACCGTGTGAAAGTTCATAATCTGTTACTCGTCGCCAATTGTTAGGTATGGAAGAACTCCACAAGACTGAGTACTAAGCTAAAACTGATGTGACTTTAGTCTCTTTAATCAGCATGGCAGACAACCTTTTGTACTCCCTTGCATGAGGTGTGCAGGTGACCCTTGAGCCTCCAACAGTTGCGCCCTCTAGTGGCAAGTCTTACACTGTTACAATGTTTACATACATAACAATTATGAGGGGGCTTGACAAGGTGGATGCAGAGAGGATGTTTCCACTGATGCGGGAGACTAGAACTAGAGGGTATGATCTTAGAATAAGGGGCTGCCCATTTAAAACAGAAATGAGGAGAAATTTCTTCTCTCAGAGGGTTGTAAATCTGTGGTATTCGCTGCCTCAGAAAGCTGCGGAAGCTGGAACATTGAATAAATTTAAGCTAGAAATAGACAGTTTCTTAAATGATAAGGGGATAAGAGGTTATGGGGAGCAGGCAGGGAAGTAGAGCTGAGTCCATGATCAGATCAGCCATGATCTCATTAAATGGCGGAGCAGGCTCGAGGGGCCGCATGGCCTACTCCTGTTCCTATTTCTTATGTTCTTATGTTTACTGGGTGGGTCTTAAAGAGGCACAAAAAACAAATAGATTCAGATCCCAGTAATGCCAACTCTCATGATTTAATCGCGAGACGGGCGATTTTTAATGAAAATTGTGCCCAACTCGCAACCTCACAATTCAACTCAGATAAATCGGGATTTTTTTTCCTGTAATTGGCTGCTGGGGACACGTTTGTTGGGTCAGGGATTCTCAATGGGTGACGTGTTGTGTCGCCCTCTGAAAAGCACCACTTGCTGTAATAAGAACATTATTGTTCTAGTTCTAGTCTCCCCCATCAGTGGAAACATCCTCTCTGTATCCACCTTGTCAAACCCCCTCATGATCTTATACATTTCGATAAGATCACCTCTCATTCTTCTGAATTCCAATGAGAAGAGGCCCAACCTACTCAACCTTTTCCTCATAAGTCAACCCCCTCATCCCCGGAAGCAATCTAGTGAACCTTCTCTGATCTGCCTCCAAAGCAAGTATATCCTTTTGTAAAAACGGAAACCAAAACTGCACGTAGTATTCCAGAAGCTGTAGTGCCGTTGAAAGTTTGAGCAGGATGTCTGGTCGTGATAAAACCGGTGGGAAAGGAAAGGACGTGCCAAATCTAACACCCGTTCATCGAGAGCTGGCCTTCAGTTTCCTGCCGGCTGCATTCACCGGCTACTGTGCAAGGGTCACTATGCCGACCGTATCGGGGCCAGAGTCCCCGTCTACCTGGCCGCTGTTCTCGAGTACCTGACCGCCGAGATCCTGGAGCTGGCGGGAAACGTGGCCCCCGCGTCAACAAGAAGACCAGGATCATCCCCTGCCACCTGCAGCCCACCCTCCGTAACGACGAATTGCTGAACAAGGGAGGGCCCAGCGCGGGGTCCTGCCCAACACCCGGCTGTTCTGCTGCCGAAGAAAACCGGCCATCTGAGCAAGGTTAACGCCTAAAGGACAAAAAAATAAAGAAATCAGCCGGTTCCCCTGGTGATGAAGGCAGCATGGCCCCCCTTTCTCCTTTTGTGCCACGGTTCCAGGGACGATGTTACAGAAACTCCGCAGTCACCACCAAGCAAATCAAAGCGGGCCAGATCAGTGCAGCTGACCAGCACTAGAGCTTGTCGAAGCTCTCAAATCAGTGGGAGAGATCAGTAGATACCGAGTATCCCTCATCTTCTGATTAAATCTATTACAGGTGAGTGAGTCACTGAGTTTTATCCGCAGCAGGTGAGTAAGAAGGTACTTTGTTGCTGTCAGATGGCAGTGACATGTTTTTGGAGAGGAAATGAGAAACAAGTTTGTGCGAATTTTGAGTTGTATGTGAATCCGCTTTTTAAAATAAAATGATCCTACTGCAGATGGGTTTGTAAGATCAGGCTTTCAATCATTAGGTGAAGCAAGGAAGCATTTTGGTAGAGGGAAGAAGAGTGATTTGCACAAGTTTAACTTACTTTTAATAGCTACTTTTTAACTAAGTCCAAACAAGTGGGGGGAAATGGAGCTTACTTGTGAAAATCAGAATTCTGGTGACGGGTTTACAATTTAAAAAATGTTGAGGCACTTCACTTTCCACAGGCCAACCCAGTTAGCTCATCTGTCTGCTGAAGAATTCAAACCGCCTGGGAGGCACAAAGATTGCCTCTTGTATTGGATGGTAGTGAGTGTGGCCAGCTGAAGGCACAGCCATCAATGGTGAAGCTATTAAAATCAGGAATGCGCAAGAGGCCTGAATTGGAGGAGTGCAGAGATCTTGGAGGGCTGTAGGGCTGGAGGAGGTTATATTCTGGAAAGAGTTAAAAGGAGAATGAGGCCGGCCTGGGAGTGATGAGACAGCGGGGCCACCGGTCCACCTACTCCTGCTCCTATTTCTTATGTTCTTACTCAGTAGTCGGATAGTGATGGCTGAATGCACTTCCTGTCTGGGAGTAATGATCACGGAATGCGCTTCCTATCCGGGAGCAAAGGTCACCGAATGCATTTCCTGTCTGGGAGCAATGATTACGGAATGCACTTCCTGTCTGGGAGCAATGTTCACGGAAAGCGCCTCCTATCCAGGAGCAAAGGTCAGTGAGGGGTTGGGTCAGGACAAAATAGCAACTCATGATTTCTATACCAAATCCCATGAATTTAAGAGTTTGTCTCCTGGTTTGTGAGGCAGTGGCAATACTGAGACCCTGTCACAAATTCCTCCCCCCTCCCACCATGCCCCTGCCCTCTGCCAGAATCACCTCACTATTGCACAACAGTCATCATTAACTTCAACATATGTCTCTTCCAGAGTAGGATAGGGAAAAATAAAATCTCAAAATGAAGGAATAACATACTTATCCCAAAGTATTTTTCTTCTTGATATAGGAAGGGCAAATCTTCCTTTTAAGACTGGGGAACATTGTACCTGGTCAGGGGATATCTGTGAATGTTCTAATTATAGTCATGTGGGTCTCTCACCTGCAGTATATTTTTAATTATCATTGCATCTATTTAATGTGAATTAAATAATAGACCAGAATTTGCAACCAAAATAACACCGAGTTTAACAGCCATTGTTAATGTGTAAATTGTCCAGCAATATCTGGTGAGGAAGAGATACTCTGTGAATTGCGTATCACCAGAAGTTGCTGGACGATTTGCGCTGCTCCACTAGTAACCTCGCAAAAATGGCAACTCACCCTCCCTATGACTTTCAAGAAATAATTGCATTTGTGCATAAATTGCCATTTAAACGCTCCACAGAAAGTTAGGGCTGGCACTTAACAGAGTAAGGACCTTTTTAATGACGAGATTTATGTTTCTGCAATGCCAATCAATCTCTCCTGCCCAGAAATAGAACAATTGAAACTGTGCCATCTCATTTCAACAAGTAGTAAATTGTTGTTAGCGATTTGTGATACTTAAAACAAAAAATTATTTCTTTTAAATTTTGTCTCTTTTTTTCTCTCTCTTAATCCAATCTGTTTATCCCTCTCGTTATTTCTCTTTCTGTACCTGATTTGACTCTCATCCTCTTTCTCCATCGTTATTAGGATTAGATTATAAGAGTAAAGAAGCCTTACTACAATTATACAGGGCATTGGTGAGGTTACACCTGGAGTACTGTGTACAGTGCTGGTCTCCTTACCTAAAGAAAGACATATTTGCCTTAGAGGGAGTGCAACAAAGGTTCACGAGACTAGTTCCTGAGATGAAGGGATTGCCCTATGAGGCGAGATTGAGTAGACCAGGCCTATATTCCCGAGAGTTTAGAAGAATAAGAGGTGATCTAATTGAAACATATAAAATTCTTAAGGGGCTTGACAGGGTTAATGCTGAGAAAATGTTTCCCCTGGCTGAGGAATCTAGAACACGTGGTCACAGTCTCAGAATAAGGGGTTGGTCATTTAGGACTGAGATGAGGAGAAATTTCTTCACTCAAAGGGTTGTGAATCTTTGAAATTCTTTACCCCAGAGAGCTGTGGGTGCTCAGTCATTGAGTATATTCAAGACAGCATTCAATAAAGTTTTGGGAATTAAGGGATATGGGGATGGTGTGTAAAAGTGGAATTGAGGTAGATCAACCATGATCTCATTGAATGGCCTACTCCTGCTCCTATTTCTATGTTCTTATATTCCTCTGTTTCTTTTTAATCCTTAAATCTCATTGGTTAATGGGATAGACTGTTCTATTGTTCACAAAGGTCCCAGATTCCTCGATGCTCTTGCTTTGCCGTTATCAGCTCACACTTCCAGAAACTTACAGCACAAAAAGATATCGAGCTGAAGGGTGAGGGAAAATGTCTAATAATGGGACACGCCGTGAGGTGTCCTGCTCCAGCAAATTCTGAGCCAATAATGTGAAAATACTACTTAAAGTGAAACAGTTGGTAGCAGTGGAAGTCTAGGGCTATGTTAGTGAGACGGTTAAATTACTGACTGTATGCTTCTATTTACAGTCCCTGACATTGGTACTGGAATCTCACCATGCCAAAGACCTTGTGTGTTTGATCGCTGGTTATCACAAGCTGTATGTGAACTCCACAGAATCTATATTCACCTGGCCTGGCAATTATCAAAGTCAGCTGCTTACAAACGAGGAAGGTAATACTTTATTTATTGTTTATTTTTAAACAGGAATTCCAGTTTTATTTTTATCATTCTTTTTGTCCAGGAAAGTAAGCTTACAGATGTGAATTTTGTTTCCATTCTCTCTGCCCCCAGACAGAATTGTTTTTACGATATTTGTTAACACTGAAAATCAGACAGGAATGCTCTTAATGTATACAGAGGCTGATCTTATCCCTGAGTAATCCTTTTTAGTGTCAGCCTTGGCTGAGTGGTAGCTCTTTCACCTCTGAGGCAGAAAGTTGTGGATTTAAAGCCCACTTGAACATCAAATCTAGACAGACACTCGAGTGCAGTACTGAAGGAGTGCTGCACTATCACAGGTGCTGTCTTTCAGAAGTGACATTAAGCTGAAGTCCTGTTTGGGTGGTTTTAGAAGCTCCCATGGCATTATTTGAAGAAGAGCAGTGGTTTCTCCTAGAATCCTGGCCAACTTTTATCCCTCAACTGAAAGAGATTAACTGGTCATTTATTTCAGTGCTGTTTGTGAGAGCTTGCTTTGGGCATTTTTGGTTGCCGTGTTTTCCGACATTTCAATAATGACTATACTTCAAAACAATTAATTGGCTGTGAAGTCCTGAGGATGTGAAAGGCACGATATAAATGCAAGTTGTTTCTTTCTTCAATAGCATTAGCGACGTAATACTGTTAATAGTCATTTTTTAATTCATTCATGGGATGTGGGTGGCGCTGGTAAGGATGGAGATTGCCCATCCCTACTTGCCCTTGAGAAGGTGGTAGTGAGCTGCCTTCATGAACTGCTGCAGTCCGTGAGGTGAAGGTACTCCCACAGTGCTGTTAGGGAGGGAGTTCCAGGATTTTGACCCAGTGACAATGAAGGAACGGCAATATATTTACAAGTCAGGATGGTGCATGGCTTGGAGGGGAAATTGTAGGTGGTGGTGTTCCCATGCACCTGCTGCCCTTGTCCTTCTAAGTGGTAGAGGCCGCAGGTTTGAGAGGTGCTGCTGAAGAAGCTTTGGCGAGTTGCTGCAGTGCATCTTGTAGATGGTACACACTGCAGCCACAGTACGTTGATGGAGGGAATGAATGTTTAATGTGGTAGATGGGGTGCCAATCAAGTGGGCTGTTTTGTCCTCAATGGTGTTGAGCTTCTTGAGTGTTGTTGGAGCTGCACTCATCCAGGAAAATGGAGAGTATTCCATCATACTCCTGACTTGTGCCTTGTAGATGGTGGAAAGGCTGTGGGGAGTCAAGAGGTGAGTCACTCGCCACAGAATACCCAGCCTCTGATCTGCTCTTCTAGCCACAGTATTTCTGTGGCTGGTCCAGTTAAGTTTCTGGTCAATGGTGACCCCCAGGATGTTGATGGTGGGGAATTCGGCAATGGTAATCTAGTTGAATGTCACAGAATCATAGACATTTATGACACAGAAGGAGGCCATTCGGCCCATCATGTCTGTGCCAGCTGAATAAGACCTATCCTGTCTAATCCCACTTTATATTTCTTGATCTGTAGCCCTGTAAATTACAGCAGTTCAAGTGCCTATCCAAGTACTTTTTAAATGTGATGAGGGTTTCTGCCTCTACCACCCTTTCAGGCGGTGAGGTCCAGTCCCCGAACACCCTCTGGGTAAAGGAACTTCTCCTCAACTCTCCTCTAATCCTTCTACCAATTACTTTAAATCTATGTCCCCTGGTTATTGAACTCCCTGCTAAGACCTTCCTATTCACTCTATCTAGGCCCCTCATAATTTTATACACTTCAACCTCCTCTGCTCAACCTCCTCTGTCCCAAAGCGGTGGCTAGACTCTCTCTTGTTGAAAATGGTCATTACTTGGCACTTGTATGATATGAATGTCACTTGCCACTTATCAGCCCAAGCCTGAATGTTGTTCAGGTTTTACTGCATGCAGGCACGGACTGGTTCATTATCTGAGGAGTTGCGAATGGAGCTGAGCACTGTGATTGATGTTACAACAACTTATATAGTACCTTTAACGTAGTAAAACATCCCAAGGTGCTTCAGATGAGTATTACAGACACGAGCCACAAAAGGAGAAATTAGGGCACGTAACCAAAAGCCTGGTCAAAGAGGTAGGTTTTAAGGAGCGTCTTAAAGGAGGAAAGAGAGGTAGAGAGACGGAGAAGTTTAGGCAGGGAATTCCAGAGCTTAGGGCCTAGGCAACAGAAACCACGGTCACCAATGATTGAGCGATTATAATCAGGTAGAATTGGAGGAGCACAGATATCTCAAAGGATTGTGGGGCTGCAGGAGGTTACAGGGATAGGGAGTGGCGAGGCGATGAAGGATTTGTAAACAAGGATGAAAATTTTGAAATCGAGGCGTTGCTTAACCGGGAGCCAATATAGGTCAGCGAGCACAGGGGATATGGGTGAGCGGGACTTAGCATGAGTTAGGACATGGGCAGCCGAGTTTTGGATCATCTCAAGTTTGCGTAGGGTAGAATGTGGGAGGCTTGCCAGGAGTTCATTGGAATAGTCAAGTCTAGAGGTAACAAAGGCATGGATGAGGGTTTCAGCAGCGGATAAGCTGAGGCAAAGGCGGAGATGGATGATGTTACAGAGTTGGAAATAGGTGGTTTTAGTTATGCTGCAGATATGTGGTCAGCAGCTCATTTCAGGGTCAAATATGACACCAAGGTTGCGAACAGTGTGGTTCAGCCTCAGACAGAAGTTGGGGAGAGGGATAGAGTCAGTGGCTATGGAACAGAGTTTGTGGCGGGGACCGAAAACAATGGCTTCGGTCTTCCCAATATTAAATTGGAGAACATTTTTGCTCATATAGAATAGCATGTCGGACAACCAGTCTGGTAATTTAGAGACCGTGGAAGGGTTCAGAGAAGTGGTGAGGAGGTAGAGCTGGGTGTCATCAGTGTACATGTGGAAACTGACGCTGTTATTTTGGATGATATCGCCAAGGGGCATGTAGATGAGAAATAGGAGGGGGCCAAGGATAGTTCCTTGGGGGACACCAGAGGTAACGATGCCGGAGTGGGAAGAGAAGCTGTTGCAGGTGATTCTTTGACTATGATTAGATAGATACGAATAGAACCAGGCGAGTGTAGTCCTACTCAGCTGGATGACATTGGAGAGACGTTGGAGTAGGATAGAGTGGTCAACCATGTCAAAGGCTGCAGACAAGGCAAGAAGGCCGAGGAGGGATAATGTGCACAGTCACAAAGGATGTTATTTGTGACTTTAATGAGAACCGTTTTGGTACTGTGCTAGGGGAGCAAACTTGATTGGAGGGATTCAAACATGGAATTGTGGGAAAGATGGGCACGGATTTGGGAGGCAACAACACTTTCAACGACTTTGGAAAGGAAAGGGAGGTTGGAGATGGAGAGGTAGTTTGCAAGGACGGAGGGGTCAAGGGTTGTTTTTTTGAGGAGAAGGGTGATAACGGCAGATTTGAGGGAGAGGGGGTCAGTACCGGATGAGAGAGCGCCGTTAACAATGTCAGCTAAATTGGGAGCCAGAAAAGGAATTTGGGTGGTCAGTAGTTTAGTAGGAATAGGGTCATAGGAGCAGTAAGTGGGTCTCATGGACAAGATGAGTATGGAGAGCTCATGAGAGGAGATTGGAGAGAAAAGGAGAAAGATGTGAGTTCAGGGCTAGGTCAGGGCGGCTCCTTAGAGGAAGTTTGGCTCGGTGAACTAGGGGAAGAAAGAGAAGAGGCAGAGGCGGCCGAATGGATGGTCTCGATCTTAGAGACAAAGAAGTCCATGAGCTCCTCACACTTGCTGTTGGAGGTGTGGGTGGAGGAGACAGTGGAGAGGGGTTTAAGAAGATGGGTAGCAGCGGAGAATAGAAGCCATGGTTTATCTTTACATTCCAGAATAATTCTGGAATAGTGAGCAATTTTGGCAGACGAGAGCAGGACCCGATAATGCTTTATGTGGTCCAGCCAGCCATATCCGTTCAAATCTGCATGCCTTGGACTTAAGGGAGTGAAGATGAGGGCCATACCAGGGGGAACGGCCAGGGTGAGAGAGGGTAATTTTTTTAATAGGGACTAGGGCATCAAAGGTGGTGGTGAGGGTGTGATTGAGCAGATTGGTAGCTGCAGAAAGGTCATGGTGAATGGAGGGCCAAAGGCTGGACAGATGGGAGTGGATAAGTGCAGTTGCGAGAGAGTTTTTTCCAGGGGCAGACACATAGGAGGTAGGATTGGGGGGTGGCGGAGGTGGAAGGGCAATGTGGATGGAGAGCGATATGAGGAGGTGGTCAGAGGTGGCCTTATCTGTGATTGACACGATGGGAGTAGCGAGGCCACACCTCCACCACGGCGGTCTGAGCGGGGCAAGTGATGGAAGCTATAGCCAGCCAGGGATGCTTCACTTAAGGGTAAGGTGTCATCACCCCTCAACCAAGTTTCCGTCAGGGCCATGATGTCGATGCAATCATCCACGATAAGCTCATGGATGGCGAGGGCCTTGTTTGCAAGTGAATGGGCATTCTTGAGAGAGATTCAGAGAGGGTCGGTGATGGCTGCCCCACTGCCATGTCCACAGGGTCAGTGCTGGGGGGGGGGTGAGTTGGATGGGGAGCAAATTGGCAAGATTAGCCTTCAATGAGCGCGCTGGGCGGAAAGGTCGGCGAGAGAGTAGGGGTTGCTGCTCGTAAGGAGGCATCGACGAATGCCTTCATGGGCCCTTCGTAGGATGCCAAGAAAGGCACAGAGGGAAGCTATAGGCTTATCTAAGAAGGACTCAAGCCTGGGATGGCGGCAGGAGAGTAGGAAGGTTGAAGAGTAATGAATGATTGGAGTAGGGATTTGGGAGGGCAGAGTGCCCGAGAGAGGAGAGATGAAAGGAGGCATGATGACAGGAGAGAGTGGTCAGGGAGGGATAGAGAAAAGGAAAAAGGGGGAAAAAGTGGAAAAGTATTGAAGGGCTCGGATTCGGAGCGGCACCAAAGTGTGCATGTGAATGGACACGGGGGAAAGGCTCTGGTTACATAGGCTTGGTTAAGTGTAATAATTAATGGAATACATGTGATCATAGTATCATCAGGTTTAGATTAGCTATGGAAAAGGACAGGGAGCAATCTAGAGTAAAAATACTTATTGGAGGAATGGCAAATTTCAATGGGATGAGAACGGATCTAGCCCAGGTAAATTGAAATCAAAGATTGACAGGCAAAACTGTAGTGGAACAATGGGCTGCCTTTAAAGAGTAAATAGTTTGGGTACAGTCGATGTCTAATCCCACTGGGGGAAAGGTACAGTAACTAAAGTCAGAGTTCCCTGGATGTAGATGAAGCAGAAAAAGAGTGCGTTGAGAACACATCTGACAATCAGGCTAAATATAGAAAGTTCAAAGGAGAAGTCAAAAAGAAAATAAGAGAGGCAAACAGATGGTATGAGAATAGAATGGCAGCTAACATAAAAGGTAATCCAAAAGTCTTCTATAGGCATGTAAATAGTAAATGGGTAGTAAGAGGAGGGATGGACTGATTCGGGCCAAAAAGGAGACCTACACATGGAGGCAGAGGGTATGGCTGAGGTACTAAATGAATACTTTGTATCTGTCTTCACCAAGGAAAAAGATGCTGCCACAGACATAGAAAAGGAAGAGGTAGAGAAGATACTGGAAGAATTGATAAAGACGAGGTATTAGAAAGGCTGGCTGTACTTAAAATAGATAAGTCACCAGGACTGGATGGGATGCATCCTAGGATGCTGAGGGAAGTGAAGGAAGAAATCGCGGAAGTACTGGCCATAATATTCCAATCCTCCTTAGAATCAGGAGTGGTGCCAAAGGGCTAGAGAATTGCAAATGTTACACCCTTGTTCAAAAAAGGGTGTGAAGATAAACCCAGCAACTACAGGCCAGTCAGTTTAACCTCGGCAGTGGAGATGCTTTTAGAAACGACAATCAGGGACAAAATTAACAGTCACTTAGACAAGTGTGGATTAATTAAGGAAAGCCAGCACGGAGTTGTTAAAGAGAAATCATGTTTAACCAATTTGCGGCCGCTACCGAGACTCTAGGATGGTATGTTGCCTCCCTGGTGCAAGGGTCAAGGATTGTCACGGAGCGGGTGCACGACATTCTAAAAAGGGAGGGAGAACAGTCAGTTGTCGTGGTGCACATTGGTACCAACAACATAGGTAAAAAAAGGGATGAGGTCCTACGAGACGAATTTAAGGAGTGAGGAGCTAAATGAAAATGTAGGACCTCAAAAGTAGTAATCTCGGGATTGCTACCAGTGCCACGTGCTAGTCAGAGTAGGAATCGCAGGATAGCGCAGATGAATACGTGGCTTGAGCAGTGGTGCAGCAGGGAGGGATTCAAATTCCTGGGGCATTGGAACAGGTTCTGGGGGAGGTGGGACTAGTACAAACCGGACGGTCTGCACCTGGGCAGGACCGGAACCAATGTCCTCGGAGGAGTGTTTGCTAGTGCTGTTGGGGAGGAGTTAAACTAATATGGCAGGGGGATGGGAACCAATGCAGGGAGACAGAGGGAAACAAAAAGGAGACAAAAGCAAAAGACAGAAAGGAGATGAGTAAAAGTGGAGGGCAGAGAAACCCAAGGCAAAAAACAAAAAGGGCCACTGAATATAAAGGGGCTGCAGGAGGGGTCAAAACTAAAAATCATGGTTTAACAACTAGGATTAAAACACTGTACATAAATGCACGCAGCATTCGAAATAAAGTAAATGAGTTGACGGCACAAATCATTACAAATGGGTATGATTTGGTGGCCATTACAGAAACATGGTTGCAGGGTGGCCAAGACTGAGAATTAAACATACAGGGGTATCTGACGATTCGGAAAGATAGACAAGAAGGGAAAGGAGGTGGGGTAGCTCTGTTAATAAAGGATGATATCAGGGCAATTGTGAGAGACGATATTGGCTCTAATGAACAAAATGTTGAATCATTGTGGGTGGAAATTATAGATAGTAAGGGGAAAAGTCACTGGTGGGCGTAGTTTATAAGCCCCCAAATAGTAACTTCACGGTGGGGCGGGCAATAATCAAGGGAATAATGGAGGCATGTGAAAAAGGAACGGCAGTAGTCATTGGGGATTTTAACCTACATATCGATTGGTCAACTCAAATCACACGGGGTAGCCTGGAGGAGGAATTCATAGAATGCATATGGGATTGTTTCTTAGAACAGTATGTAACAGAACCTACAAGGGAGCAAGCTATCTTAGATCTGGTCCTGTGTAATGAGACAGGAAAAATAAACGATCTCTGAGTAAAAGATCCTCTCGGAATGAGTGATCATAGTATGGTTGAATTTGTAATACAAATTGAAGGTGAGGAAGTTGTGTCAGAAATGAGCGTACTATGCTTAAACAAAGGGGACTACAGTGGGATGAGGGCAGAGTTGGCTAAAGTAGACTGGAAACACAGACTAAACGGTGGCACAATTGAGGAACAGTGGAGGACTTTTAAGGAGCTCTTTCATAGTGCTCAACAAAAATATATTCCAGTGAAAAAGAAGGGCGGTAAGAGAAGGAATAACTAGCCGTGGATAACCAAGGAAATAAAGGAGAGTATCAAATCAAAGACCAATGCGTATAAGGTGGCCAAGGTTAGTGGGAAACTAGAGGATTGGGAAAATTTTAAACAACAGCAAAGAATGACTAAAAAAGCAATAAAGAAAGGAAAGATAGATTACGAAGGTAAACTTGCGCAAAACATAAAAATAGATAGTAAAAGCTTTTACAAATATATAAAACGGAAAAGAGTGACTAAAGTAAATGTTGGTCCCTTAGAAGATGAGAAGGGGGATTTAATAATGGGAAATGTGGAAATGGCTGAGACCTTAAACAATTATTTTGCTTCGGTCTTCACAGTGGAAGACACAAAAACCATGCCAAAAATTGTTGGTCACAGGAATGTGGGAAGGGAGGACCTTGAGACAATCACTATCACTAGCGGGGTAGTGCTGGACAGGCTAATGGGACTCAAGGTAGACAAGTCCCCTGGTCCTGATGAAATGCATCCCAGGGTATTAAAAGAGATGGTGGAAGTTATAGCAGATGCATTCGTTATAATCTACCAAAATTCTCTGGACCCTGGGGAGGTACCAGTGGATTGGAAAGCAGCTAATGTAACGCTTCTGTTTAAAAAAGGGGCAGACAAAAGGCAGGTAACTATAGGCCGGTTAGTTTAACATCTGTAGTGGGGAAAATGCTTGAAACTATCATTAAGGAAGAAATAGCAGGACATCTAGATAGGAATAGTACAATCAAGGTGACGCAGCATGGATTCATGAAGGGGAAATCATGTTTAACTAATTTACTGGAATTCTTTGAGTATATAATGAGCATGGTGGATAGAGGTGTACCGATGGATGTGGTGTATTTAGATTTCCAAAAGGCATTCGATAAGGTGCCACACAAAAGGTTACTGCAGAAGATAGAGGTACGTGAAGTCAGAGGAAATGTATCAGCATGGATAGAGAATTGGCTGGTGAACAGAAAGCAGAGAGTCGGGATAAATGGGTCCTTTTCGGGTTGGAAATCGGTGGTTAGTGGTGTGCCACAGGGATCGGTGCTGGGACCACAACTGTTTACAATATACATAGATGACCTGGAAGAGGGGACAGAGTGTAGTGCAACAAAATTTGCAGATGACACTAAGGTTAGTGGGAAAGCGGGTTGTGTAGAGGACATAGAGATGCTGCAAAGAGATTTGGATAGGTTAAGCGAATGGGCTAAGGTTTGGCAGATGGAATACAATGTCGGAAAGTGTGAGGTCATCCACCTTGGGAAAAAAAACAGTAAAAGGGAATATTATTTGAATGGGGAGAAATTACAACATGCTGCGGTGCAGAGGGACCTGGGGGTCCTTGTGCATGAATCCCAAAAAGTTAGTTTGCAGGTGCAGCAGGTAATCAGGAAGGCGAATGGAATGTTGGCCTTCATTGCGAGAGGGATGGAGTACAAAAGCAGGCAGGTCCTGCTGCAACTGTATAGGGTATTGGTAAGGCCGCACCTGGAGTACTGCGTGCAGTTTTGGTCACCTTACTTAAGGAAGGATATACTGGCTTTGGAGGGGGTACAGAGACGATTCACTAGGCTGATTCCGGAGATGAGGGGGTTACCTTATGATAGATTGAGTAGACTGGGTCTTTACTCGTTGGAGTCCAGAAGGATGAGGGGTGATCTTATAGAAACATTTAAAATAATGAAAGGGATAGACAAGATAGAGGCAGAGAGGTTGTTTCCACTGGTCGGGGAGACTAGAACTAGGGGGCACAGCCTCAAAATACGGGGGGAGCCAATTTAAAACCGAGCTGAGAAGGAATTTCTTCTCCCAGAGGGTTGTGAACCTGTGGAATTCTCTGCCCAAGGAAGCAGTTGAGGCTAGCTCATTGAATGTATTCAAGTCACAGATAGATAGATTTTTAACCAATAAGGTAATTAAGGGTTACGGGGAGAAGGCGGGTAAGTGGAGCTGAGTCCACGGCCAGATCAGCCATGATCTTATTGAATGGCGGAGCAGGCTCGAGGGGCTAGATGGCCTACTCCTGTTCCTAATTCTTATGTTCTTATGTTAATTTGATAGAGTTTTTTGATGAAGTAACAGACAGGGTTGATGAGGGCAATGCAGTGGACGTGGTGTAAATGGATTTCAAAGGGCGTTCGACAAAGTGCCACATAATAAACTTGCCAGAAAAGCTGAAGCCCATGGAATAAAAAGGACAGTGGCAGCATGGATACAAAATTGGCAAAGTGACAGGAAACAGAGTCGTGGTGAATGGTTGTTTTTCGGACTGGAGGAAGGTATACAGTAACGTTCCCTAAGGGCCGGGACTAGGACCACTGCTTTTCTTGATATATTTTGATGACTTGGATGTGGGTGTACAGGGTACAATTTCAGGTGTGAAGTGATACATTTTGGTAGAATGAATGAGGAGAGGAAATATAAACTGAAGGGTACAATCCTAAAGGGGGTGCAGGAACAGAGAGATCTAGGGCTATATATAATCGTTGAAGGAGGCAGGCCCAGTTGAGAAAGCAGTTAAAAAAGCTTAGGGAATCCTGGGCTTCATGAATAGAGGTATAGAGTACAAAAGTCTGGAAATTATGATGAACCTGTATAAAACACTGGTTCGGCCTCAACTGGAGTATTTTGTCCAATTCTGGGAACTGCACTTTAGGATGTGAAGGCCTTAGAGAGGGTGTGGAAAAGATTTACGAGAATGATTCTAGGGATGAGGGACTTCAGTTACGTGGATAGACTGGAGAAGCTGGGGTTGTTCTCCTAGAGCAGAGAAGATTGAGAGGAGACTTGATAAAGATGTTCAAAATCATGAGGGGTCTAGACAGAGTAGATAGAGAGAAACCATTGGCGGAGGGGTCGAGAACCATTGGCGGAGGGGTCGAGAAACCATTGGCGGAGGGGTCGAGAAACAATTGGCGGAGGGGTCGAGAAACCATTGGCGGAGGGGTCGAGAAACCATTGGCGGAGGGGTCGAGAAACCATTGGCGGAGGGGTCGAGAACCATTGGCGGAGGGGTCGAGAAACCATTGGCGGAGGGGTCGAGAAACCATTGGCGGAGGGGTCGAGAACCATTGGCGGAGGGGTCGAGAAACCATTGGCGGAGGGGTCGAGAACCATTGGCGGAGGGGTCGAGAAACCATTGGCGGAGGGGTCGAGAACCATTGGCGGAGGGGTCGAGAACCATTGGCGGAGGGGTCGAGAACCATTGGCGGAGGGGTCGAGAAACAATTGGCGGAGGGGTCGAGAACCATTGGCGGAGGGGTCGAGAAACCATTGGCGGAGGGGTCGAGAAACCATTGGCGGAGGGGTCGAGAAACCATTGGCGGAGGGGTCGAGAAACCATTGGCGGAGGGGTCGAGAAACAATTGGCGGAGGGGTCGAGAACCATTGGCGGAGGGGTCGAGAACCATTGGCGGAGGGGTCGAGAAACCATTGGCGGAGGGGTCGAGAAACAATTGGCGGAGGGGTCGAGAACCATTGGCGGAGGGGTCGAGAAACCATTGGCGGAGGGGTCGAGAAACAATTGGCGGAGGGGTCGAGAACCATTGGCGGAGGGGTCGAGAACCATTGGCGGAGGGGTCGAGAATCCATTGGCGGAGGGGTCGAGAACCATTGGCGGAGGGGTCGAGAACCATTGGCGGAGGGGTCGAGAACCATTGGCGGAGGGGTCGAGAACCATTGGCGGAGGGGTCGAGAACCATTGGCGGAGGGGTCGAGAAACCATTGGCGGAGGGGTCGAGAAACCATTGGCGGAGGGGTCGAGAACCATTGGCGGAGGGGTCGAGAAACCATTGGCGGAGGGGTCGAGAAACCATTGGCGGAGGGGTCGAGAACCATTGGCGGAGGGGTCGAGAACCATTGGCGGAGGGGTCGAGAACCATTGGCGGAGGGGTCGAGAACCATTGGCGGAGGGGTCGAGAACCATTGGCGGAGGGGTCGAGAACCATTGGCGGAGGGGTCGAGAACCATTGGCGGAGGGGTCGAGAACCATTGGCGGAGGGGTCGAGAAACCATTGGCGGAGGGGTCGAGAACCATTGGCGGAGGGGTCGAGAACCATTGGCGGAGGGGTCGAGAACCAGAGGACAAAGATTGAAGGTGATTGAATAAAGAACTAAACGTGGCATAAGAAAACATTTTTTATTCAGCGAGTGGTTAGGATCTGGAATGCACTGCCTGAAAAAGTGGTGGAGACAGACTCAATCGTGGCTTTTAAAAGGAAGTTGGATAAGTACCTGAAAGAAAAACATTTGCAGGGCTATGGGGAAAGGGCAGGGGAGTGGGACTAGCTGAAGTGCTCTTGCGGAGAGCCGGTACAGGCTCGAATGGCCTTCTTCGGTGCTGTAACCATTCTATGATTCTATGATTCAATAAGTTTGCTGCGTATGCAATAACTCAATAGGCTTAATACCGTGAACTCAATCAGGTGCGACCTGACTCTACTTGATTCGCTCTCAAAATGAGGATTAAACATGGAGGCTTTCTTTATATACAAGGGCTGTACGTGTGTGTCTGTGGCCCAATGACCTCTGACAGTCGCTCCCCCTGATGGTAGGTAAACCCAGGCATACATATATTACATCATTCCCCCCCCAAGATCTTGCTTTCAGTCCTATTTACAAATTGAGATGGTCCAGGGCTTTCCGCTCCCTAGTTGATCTTCTCAGTTCAATTCCAGATCTGGGTGAGCTCTCCGAGTCATTCATGACTTGAGGCTGGGTAGCCGATCTAATGGGAGTGGCAGTGTCCATGTCGGGGATTGACGATTCAAATTCATTGACAACAGCAGGGTCTTCTGATGGCTGAATATGAATCGGTTAGTCATTAATGGTGTCTTCTTCAAGCTGTTCCGGTTCGTCTGTGTGCCACAATTTCGTCTGATCAATGTGCCTCCTGCATGTTTACCCATTAGTGGGCCTGACAATAAGCACCCTGTTACGCTCCTTGGCCGTAACAGTGACAGTGACCCATTTGGGGCCTTGACCATAATTTAGCACATTCACAGGATCGTTAATAGAGATGTCACATGACATGGCAGTGCAATCATGATACCACTGCTGATGTTGACATCTGTTTTCGACGTGATCGTTAAGATCAGGATGGACAAGCGAGAGCTTGGTCTTGAGACCTCTCTTCATCAACAGTTCAGCAGGGGGGACCCTGGTAAGTGTGTGGGGTCTCGTCATGTAACTAAGCAGTATACATGACAAGCGTGTCTGCAAAGAACCGTGAGTTACGTGCTTCAGGCTCTGCTTGATGGTTTGGATGGCCCGCTCCGCTTGACCATTGGATGTGGATTTGAATGGTGCTGACCTTGTGTGCTTGATACCATTGAGTCTCATTAACTCTTGAAACTCCAAACTCATGAAGCACGATCCGTTGTCGCTCACAATGATATCGGGCAGACCATGAGTGGCGAACATGGCACGAAGGCTCTCAATGGTGGCTGTGGATGTGCTGGATGACATGATTACACATTCTATCCATTTGGAATATGCATCCACCGCCACCAAAAACATTTTGCCCAGGAAAAGACCCGCGTAGTTGATGTGGATCCTCGACCATGGTTTGGATGGCCATGACCACAGACTTAGCTGAGATTCTACTGGTGCATTGCTTAACTGCATGCAAGTGTTGCACTGATGCACACATGACTCCAAATCAGAGTCAATGCCAGGCCACCAAATGTGAGACCTGGCAATGGCCTTCATCATCACAATACCGGGATGAGTACTGTGTAAATCCTGTACAAATCTCTCCCTGCCTTTCTTGGGCATAACAACACGATTACCCCTTAGCAAACATTCAGATTGAATGGACAGTTCGTCTTTCTGAGTTAGTTGATCTCAGCCTAGGCAGAGATTCGAGCCTCTTGATAGTTGGGAGGGGAATTTTATTTTAGCCAGGATTCCTGCTCTTCATTGAAATCAGATGTGTGTGAGATTATCAACTGGGTAATCCGGATTGGGCTTGGTTGTGATGCCACCCATGGTGGAATAACCTGGCACCACTCACTGTCTGGCCTTGCCAGTGGGAGGGGCTGGGTATTGGAGGATACCTGGCACCATTCAGCAGCAAAGGGATGAAAATTGGAGGAAACCAAGAATCCTGCCCCTCGCTGGCCAGGGTCCCTAGAGGCACCCCTGAAGATACCAATGGAATGTCTTGAGATTGATCCTTGTGGTGTGCGGCATTGCTCATCTCTTAGGGGTATCGAAACTGGGCTCAACAATTACAATTGAGGGTGCAGAAAATAATTTGTCAAGGTTCCCCCTCCTCCCCTCCCCCCTCCCCAGTTAGAACATTACAACAGTGACTACATGTCTAGATTACAACAGTGACTACACTTCAAAAATACTTAATTGGCTGTAAAGCACTTTGAGACATCCTGAGGTTGTGAATAGCGCTATGTAAATGCAAATCTTTCTTTCTATGGAATATGTGCACATATCGATATTGGCCAAGGACAAATTCAGGCTCTGCTATGATGCACTCCGTGCCTGAATAGCCTCCCAATAGCCACTATCTGGCCTCATGCGCATATAATAATCACTTGGATGGGTTAGCCCCACTTGGGTCACTGCTTTTGAGAGAGGGAGCGTAGGAAAGGAACTATGACAGGCTATCAATGAACACCACCTAATGTACATATAAAGAACTTGTATTTATATAGGCCTAGAAATCCCGGGTCGAGGTCTTCCCGCAGGCAATCGATTGAAAAAGTTAAAAAAAGATGCGTATCTGCCTGTTCCTGCCGCGCCCACGAGAGGTCCCACTCCTGAGGCCTCCATTCACTGCGCGTCGTAGTGCGTGCACATCAGAACGTCTGTAAGCTGGAGCTAGAGTCACATGACTCTGGGCAGCCAATCCGTAAGTTGGAGTTCCCATTATCATGATTGAGAAACACACCCCCAAACACCAAAACAAAAATAAAAAATAGAAAAAATACACCACATATTTAAGATTAATTTAAATTAAAGTTATTTATGTCTTATATAAAAAAAATATTTTCCCGATTTTTTAAAAAGCTTTTTTAATTATGCTTTAAAATAAACTTACCTTAGTGGGCAGTGTTTTTAACAATAAAATGTGTTTTTTAATTTAATTTTACAATGTTTCTGTATGCACCTGCTTTTATCAGGTAAATACCGCAATCTTGCTGCCAAGATGTGGAGGATCTATCAAGCGGGAGTTGGCAGATCGGAAAAGCCGGTTTTCAGCGCAGGCGCATTGTGCGCTGAAAACCGGCTTTTGTGATGCCTTCCCGTGTCAGTACACACTCAGTACGGACCCAGGGAGACCGGGATTTCTAGGCCACAGTGCTTTTCACAACCTCAGGACATCCCAAATTGCTTCACAGCCAATTAAGTACTTTTGAACTGTAGTCACTGTTGTAATGTAGGAAATGTGACAACCAATTTGCACAGAGCAAGCTCCCACAAGCAGAAATGAGATAATCTCTTTTTTACTATGTTGATTGAGGGATAAATAATGCCCAGGAATATTCCTTGTGTTTCATCTGGTAGTGCTAGACCACGGTTGCCCAATATGTTAACCATATGGCTAATTGGGAATCCTGATGTGGCTAATTGCATTTCTGATTAATAAATAAAAAGATGAGAAAGCAGACGGCGCCTCGGTTTAACATCTCATCCAAAACACCGCACCTCCGACAGTACAGCATTCCTTCAGTACTGCATTGAAGTGCGAGCCTAGACTCAAGTCTCTGGGACTTGAACCTATGAACCTCTGATTCCAAGGTGAGAGTGCTACCACTGAGCCAAGCCCGGCACTTTGGGGTCACTTGAAGTAACTGCAATGTCACAGGATAAAATGTCACTGCACAATCCTATCACCATTTATTATTGGAATACTAATTCCATCTGGGTTTGTGGCACATATGGGCTAAATCTCGTGATGCAACTGAGTGGATTATTTTAGTTCTAAACACATCAAGACTGAAAATAACCAGTTCAGATTGTCAAAATACTAAATGGAGACCTGTTATTTTAGAATCAGAAAATGCTAAAAATATACAGCTGGTGTCTTAGTGTCATCAGAACTTCATAGTCCATATTTCTCTTTTTGGATCCTGACAGACCTGTTGTGTACTTCCAGTATTTTCTATTTTTATTATAGATTTTCAGCATTTGCAGTTGTACTCTTTTTTTTATTTGCTTTAGAATCATTCTGTTTCCTGGACTCTGCATCTCCATATTGAAGTCTTCAGATTAAGTGTAAATTTCCTGATATGAATCACTTACACATTCAGTAGAGGCACAGGGTAGAAGATAGGGGGAGCGTTAGAGCAGCATTTTTTGTCAGACTCTGAAAGAATGCTGAACAGATGATCAGAAATCAGAGCTAATGGAACATTTAACTCCTGTAAGTATAGTAGCCAAAGTACAGCAGTGAACTAAACCACCTAGAACACCAATATGGACACCCTTCATTCCCATGGCAATCCCTTCATTAGACAGATTAGATCTCTGGAATATTTACAATTTTCAGGAAGTGCCTGTTTGCAGTGAAGCTATGATGGAAAGTAAACTTGCGTCAGTTTGAGCAAGTTGCCGTCTTGGAGCGATACCAGTAGCAGTGAGCTGAAGCAGTCTGAGGGAAACGAGCCACTCATTGTTCTGGTATGGCAAATATTTTCCAACAGCATTGCTCACCCTGAACTTAGTGCCAATGAAGTGAATGCTAGTTGCCGATAAGATTTGTCAATGTTCCAGATTATAAGGATATACATTTCATGATTATTGGAGCAGTCTAGAAAGCTTAAAGAAGGAATCTCACAATCAGGGTATCTTTCAAAGATCAAACATTTATCCAGAATTAGGATTAACTTCTAACTTATTTACTGTATCTATTTTTATTTACTTTAAAAGTTATTAATTTCCCGTTAAGTAGTGAGTAACGGACTTGCCTGGGACAGGCACTGAATTTGAGTGGTGTGAAGGAGCTGAATTAACACGCACAGTTGACATGACATAATTATTCAAGCTCTCCCAATTAAAGGCTGCATCTTAGGTGATTCCTCAGATAACTCCTCCCAGACAGTACCACTTCTCCTACTGAAGTAATCGCCACTCATTTAAACAAAAATGTTCAACCAGAATATATGAAATAGACAGAAAGAAAGGGTGCAAAGGTTAATTGCAATTTTTTATATATAGTTAATATATATATATGGAAAGTATTCCTGATGGAAGAACTCAGCCTTTAATTAAGTTTTAACCTGCTTCCTCCTCTGACGTTAAATGTAACTTTCCCACTGTGCAGGTGATGAGACCCGAGGATTAAGCGACTCTGAGTCATCGTCAGACATTGACTCATCGTTGGACATGTCTTTGGAGTTCCACAAACTGAGAAATGGATTCATACAGCCTCTGACTGAAGAAGACGAAGATATTGCGAACTCGGAGAGTGAGGCTACAGACAGTGACTACATACGGGAGGATGCCCTGGAAGAGACCAGTTGCAGTACAGGGGATGTGTCTGACCTGAACGATGAAGCAACAAGTCAGGGAGGACTCACTTGTGAAAGAAGTTATTCTGCCGACTCAATGGAAGAACTGCAGGCGGAGCATTCAATGAGCAGCATATCGTGTCCGCACTCGCATGGCGAGATTTCTGAAGAGGACGATACAGATTCTGTCACTGGGGAGAGTGAAAGTGAGCCAGCTACAAAGAAGCACTGTACGGTGGAATCTAACGTCGGCTTTCCTCAGCCTTCAGCAGATTCTCTGACCTCCACCCGGACCCTCTCTGAATACTGCAGCAGTGATACAGAGGAACTGGTGGCTGGTTCTCCACCTGACTTTAGCCAAAGTGAGAACTCTCACACCGCAGAAGATAGAGGCCAGCGTTCCGAAGATGTCAGTGGGAGCATGGCTCAAAGTAACGGGTCTTGGAGCTCGACAGGTCACGACCTGCTCACTGAGATACTACCCATTCCTCTCCCAGAGGAAATAGCTGCCGATGGAGATCTATCTAGTGAGGTTCTAACTCTCCCTATTCTGGACCCTCCCCCTGGCTTTCGAGACAGTAGTTCTGAGGATGAATTTTTTGACGCAGCAGATAAATTTACTGCGATTGAATCCCCAATTGATGTCAAATTGAATGGAATTGGAACAGGTGGGTCTAACTAATGATGACAATCAGTTATCCATTCTGTCTGTCACCTTGTTTACTCTGCAGGGCAAATTGATTTGAACAGGAAGTATATTTAAACATTCTTTTAAAAATTAAGGCATGTTATGGTTATCTTCAATATATTTTTAATGTCTATTTTTATTCACTTTAAATGTTATTTATTTTTCTTTAAGTAATGACTGGTGATGATACTACTGAGGGACATGTATTGAGTTTGGGTGATGTGACTGAATTAACATGAATTATTCTGAAATGCAGAGTTATTGAAGCTCTCCCAGTTAAAAGCTGCACACTGGGCTGATGTGAAATTAATTTCCTCATGTTGTTGGGCTCATTTGAAAAAAAGTGATATGTTGTTCTGAGAATTACTAAGCTCCTAATCTAGTGACTATTAGTCCCTGGTAAAGTCATTTGAATTCAAAAATAATAAACAGTCAATGTAAAACAAGAACAATATACTCTACTAAAAGAATAACATCGAAATTCCTAACTGAGAAAACTTTAAATCAAAAGATGGTTTATTATAAATTTATAGCTGGAGTCAATTATGTGCTCAACTGTCTGGAGTGGGGCTTGAACCGATGACCTACTAACACAGCAGCAGTACTGGTACGACTGAATCAGGGCTAACCCCTAACAGTTATGGTACTGGACTTTTACCCCAGAGGTTTGTAAGTTCAAATCGCACCATTGCAAGTTGTATAGTTGATTAGTGAACATTGAGATGAATACACAAATTGGCCTTGATTTTTACTGGGGTTGTGTTTGGGGGTGCGGGCAGGAGGGAGCTCACACAGGGATCTCAGCGTCAGACCCAGGGCATTTTAACTGCTGTCCCTCATTCCAATAATGTAGGACAGATTCTCCCTCCCAAATCCAGCAGGACTGATATCAGGGCCGGCGAGTGGGAGCGGGAAAACAGCACAGGAGCCTTAGGACCAGGTCAGTTATCTGACTCGGCCAACTCTTAACCTCCTACCACACACCATCGTTACTGGGCGAGGGATGTTAAAATCGAGGTCATTGATTTGCCACCTGCTTCAGTTAATTCTCTAGTTGTCCATTCAGCATAAATCCAATAGATTATTCACTGAAGATTTATTCAACACTAACATAAAAGAACTTGAGGAGAGGAAGGAGTTAAAAGCAGTTGCATGAGTATTTCACACTGAGCACAGTTCCATGTACATCACACTGAGTATAGTTTCATGTACATCACACTGAGTACAGTTTCATGTACATCACACTGAGTACAGTTCCATGTACATCACACTGAGTACAGTTTCATGTACATCACACTGAGTACAGTTTCATGTACATCACACTGAGTACAGTTCCATGAGTACTTCAGCAGATAAATCCTCAATCAGAATATCCAAATCAGCATCAGTAACTTTTGTGATCTTTGCAAAGTAATGGGAACAGGGATTAAACTTTGCTACGAGCTCTTCCATGGTGTTTTTTCTCAGTGAATCCTTTGTCTCTTCTTTGCGTCTTCCTCATTTTAAACACTAGCTTGTTTGTCTCTTTCTCTTCTCCAAATATCTCTCCCATGATCTGTCTTTGAACCTCTCCTGCTATCCATGTTGATGTATCCATGCAACCTTCCCCCTATCTATTACCTGTATCTCTTTCTCTGTGCTGAATCTCTTTACTTTTTTGGCCTGATCACTCTCGTGCCTGTATCTCTGACTCCCAATTCCTCCCTGAAATGCCCTTTGCCCACCTGCTGTTCCTCAATGTTCATGCTCTATTGTCCCATATATCGCAAATATTGATCTCTCTTTGTCTAAGTAATTTCTTTCTTTGCTCCAACATAATTACCCATGGAACTATACCCATTGTAACTACTCGTGCATCGATCTGCACTCACTCAGCCAAGAAACTGTACTCAATGTGAGAACCCATGGACCTGTACCCAATGGGAATATCTATGGAACTGTACTCACTCACCCAAGGAACTGCATCCAATGTAAAGACCTGTGGACATATGCCATGGAACTGTACCCAAAGTGACTATCCATTAAACTATACTCAATGTGTGTAGCCATAGAGCTGCAGCCAATGTGATTGCCCATGGAACTGTACTCCATTTGAGTACTATGGAATTGTACCCAACATGACTACCCATGGTACTGTACCCAGCATGAATCCCCATGGAGTTGTATCCAATATTGTTAAGTCTTGAATAAAGAGTCAGACTAGATACTGCAAGCTCAAAGTAACTGTGACTGTCGTCCTTTATTACAGATCTCAGAGTGCCTCTCCAGCTTGTGATGCCTCCTGATATACAGATGCTCCCAAGGGGTTGTGGGATCCCTTGGGACTCCAGGGGATAAGCCCTCTGGTGGTTAGACATGGTATTTACAGGTTTACATACATAACAACACTCCCCCGCCAAAGTCAATACTGTAACTATTTACAATGTGAGTTGATCTGGGGTCTTCCTGTCCCTGGTTGATTGTCTCATTGCAATGCTGGTGTTGGTGAGTCGTTTGTTGGGCCTTCGCTGGGCTGCTGTGCAGCTGGCCTTGCTGGACTGCTGGGGGTGGTGAGTCTTGCTGGACTGCTGCGGGTGATGGGTTCTGCTTCGTGGTCAACCGCTGGGTCGGTTGCCACTTGTATGTGTGTTGGAGGATCGAAAAAGGTAGTCTATTGTGGATTGTTCTGGATAGTCTGTAAATCTGAGTTTGGTTTGGTCCAAGTGTTTTCTGCAGGTGAATCCATTTGTGAGTTTGACCATAAACACCCTACTCCCCACTTTGGCCAAAATAGTGCCAGCAATCCACTTGGGACCTTGTCCACAGTTCAACACAAATACCGGGTCATTTACTTCAATTTCACGTGACACATTTGCGCGATCATGATATGTATTCTGTTGAAGCCGCCTGCTCTCTACCTATTCGTGTAGATCAGGGTGGGCTAATGAGAGCCTTGTCTTAAGTGGTCTTTTCATGAACAGTTCAGCGGGAGGGACCCCGGTGAGCGAATGAGGTCTTGTGCGATAACTAAGCAGGACTTGGGATAAGCAAGTCTGCAGTGAGCCTTCAGTTACCCTTTTCAAGCTCTACTTGATTGTTTGAACTGCTCGTTCTGCCTGTCCATTGGACACTGGCTTAAACGGGGCAGATGTGACATGTTTGATCCCATTGCGGGTCATGAACTCCTTGGATTCGGCACTGGTAAAGCACGGCCCATTGTCACTTACAAGGACATCAGACAGGCCGTGCATGGCAAACATGGCCCATAGGCTTTCAATGATGGCAGCGGACGTGCTTGCCGACATTATCACACATTCAATCCATTTGGAGTACGCATCTACAACCAATAAAAACATTCTTCCCAAGAATGGGCCTGCATAGTCGACATGGACCCTGGATCACGGTTTGGAGAGCCAGAACCTCCCTGGGTGCATTGCTTAACTGAGAACATGTATTACATTTGTGAACGCAGGACTCTAAGTAAGTCTGCATCGATACCGGGCCAGCATACGTGGGATCTGGCTATCGCTTTCATCATTACAATGCCTGGGTGGGTGCTGTGGAGATCACTAATGAAAGTGTCCCTGCCCTTTTTTGGCACAACTACCCAATTACCCCATAGGAGGCAGTCTGCCTGTATGGACATTTCATCTTTGCGCCACTGGTACGGCTTTACTTCTTTCTGCATCTCTAACGGGACACTAGACCAACTCCCATGGAGCACACAGTTTTTTTACTAAGGATAGTAAGGGGTCCTGGCTCGTCCAGGTTCTAATCTGTTGGGCGGTAGCCGATGATTGCTCATTCTCGAATGCTTCCATTACCATAATTAAATCTGCAGGCTGTGCCATCTCCACCCCGGTGGTGGCAATGGCAGCCTACTGAGAGCATCGGCACAGTTTTCTGTGCTTGGCCTGTGGCGGATGGCATAGTTGTATGTGGACAACATGAGCACCCATCTCTGGATGCAGGCCGATGCATTCGTATTTATCCCCTTATTTTCAGAAAAGAGGGATATAAGCGGCTTATGGTCTGTTTCCAATTCAAATTTGAGCCCGAACAGATATTGATGTATTTTCTTTACCCCGTAAACACACGCTAACGCTTCTTTTTCGATCATAATATAGGTCCTCTCGGCCTTAGACAGACTTCTGGATGCATAAGCAACCAGTTGCAATTTCCCAAATTCATTAACTTGTTGCCCGTGCAACGACGCGTCACATGCTAGTACCAAACATTTACATGGATCGTACAACACAAGCAATTTGTTTGAACAAAACGGCTTCCTAGCTTTCTCAAAGGCATTTTCTTGGTTTTTACCCCATACCCATTCATCTCCTTTACGCAGTAAAAAGTGCAGTGGTTCTAACAGTGTGCTAAGACCCGGTAAGAAGTTACCAAAATAGTTCAGGAGTTCTATAAATGACCGCAGCTCCGTCACGTTCTGTGGTCTCGGTGCATTCTTGATTGCCTCCTTCTTTGAATCGGTGGGCCTGATGCCGTCCGCCGCGATTCTTCTCCCCGGGAACTCCACTTCGAGCATTTTAGCCTAAACCCCACACGATTAAGCCGACTAAGAACCTCCTCCAGGTTCTGCAGGTGCTCAATGGTGTCCCGACCTGTAAACAAGATGTCGTCCTGGAAGACCATAGTGCATGGGACCGACTTCAGCAAGCTTTCCATGTTCCTCTGGAATATTGCCATGGCTGATCAAATCTCAAACGGGCATCTATTGTAAGCGAAGAGACCTTTATGTGTGTTGATGCAGGTGAGGCCTTTTGAGGATTCCTCCAGCTCCTACGTCATGTAGGCCGAGGTCAAGTCCAGCTTCATGACCGTTTTCCCTCCCGCCAGCGTCGCAAATAAGTCGTCTGCCTTTGGAAGCGGGTATTGATCCTGCAGCGAGAAATGATTGATAGTTACTTTGTAATCTGACGGTGCCGTCTCCCTTGAGGACTGGAATAACCGGATTGGCCGACTCATTGAATTCGATTGGCGAAATGACGCCCTCTCGTTGCAGCCTGTCCAGCTCGATCTCCACTCTCTCTCTTATCATGTAAGGTACTGCTCTCGCCTTGTGATGGATGGGTCGCATCCCCAGAATCAAATGGATCTGCACTTTTGCTCCTTGGAACTTCCCGATGCCTAGTTCGAAGAGCGAGGGGATCTTGCTTAGGACCTGGGCACATGAGGTTTCGTCAACGGACGAAAGCGCTCGGACGTCGTCCCAGTTCCAGCGCATCTTTCCCAGTCAGCTCCTGCCGAACAGCGTGGGGCCATTGCCCAGTACCACCCAGAGTGATAACTCGTGCACCGCTCCATCGTAAGAGACCTTTACAGTAGCACTGCTGATTACAGGAATCAGTTCATTTGTGTACGTTCTAAGTTTGGTACGAATGTGCGTCAGGACTGGCCTTGAAGCCTTGCTGCACCACAACTTATCGAAAGTCTTTTTGCTCATTATGGAATGGTTTGCGCCCGTGTCCAGCTCCATGGACACTGGGAGTCCACTTAATTCAACCTTCAGCATTATCGGGGGACACTTTGTGGTAAATGCGTGCAACCCATATACCTCTGCCTCCTCGGTCTGAGGCTCTGGTTCATCATGATCCACTGTGGATCTGTCCTCCTCTGCAACATGGTGATCTGCAGGATTAGCAGGTTTTTCATGAGGCCATACGTTGATGCCCCACAGACGGTGAGGAGGATCGCGCTTCATTTGGCAGCGTTCGCTTCTCCTTCCAGCTCGTTGGCCATGAAGTACTGGTCAAGTCGTTCCACGAAGGTTTCCCAATCATCTCCCACTGAAAATTTCTCCAGGATGCCCACAGTTCTCTGCATTGTTGCGGTGGGCTTCGTCATCTGTATCTTGTTGCCAGTTGTTAAGTCTTGAATAAAGAGTCAGACTAGATACTGCAAGCTCAAAGTAAGTGTGACCGTAGTCCTTTATTACAGATCTCAGAGTGCCTCTCCAGCCTGTGAGGCCTCCTTATAAACAGGTGCTCCCAAGGGATTGTGGGATCCCTTGGGACTCCGGGGATAATCCCTCTGGTGGTTAGACATACATAACAAATATGACTACCTGCGGTACTATAGTCATGGAACTATAACTAATGTGAGTTACCAGGTGAACTATACCATTAAATGTCAACCACATAATGTGGGACTGGAGTCCCATGTAGGCTAGACCAGCCTAGAGTAGCATTAGTGAACCAGTTAAAGGTATTAAAGCTTTCATAATAACTTTTTTTTATGCCAACCTAGAAATTACCATATTTATTGAATTTAATTTCACAACTAGCAATGGTGGGTTTTGGACTCAGAAACCTCTGGGGTAGAAGTCCAGTACTATAACTGTTTGTGATCAGTCTTGACTTAGTGGTGGCAATATTGCTACTGTGCTAGAAGCTCATGGGTTCAAGCTCTATTCCAGCAAGTCGAATGCTGCACGTTCCTGTGGAGATGCTTGTGTTCAGCTCTCTTTGGTAGTTTTGATGTTTCTCTGGTGGTTTCCATTTGGGATTCCCAGTTTAATTTTAAAGTTTAAATAATAACACTCCCCTATAATGCTGGGAAGCTATGGATCCTATGCCGTGGCTTTTGTGTACAGTTCCATCTCTTGCTGTGAATGAATATAGTTTATTTTAAATTTTGAGAAACTTCCTTCACCCTCCACCCTTCCCAGTCCTGACATTTCCCACTCATGTTCTGTCTCTTGTCCCATTCCCATTCTTTGTTGGCTGCCTGCCCAGCTCCCAAGTGTAGTTGAGCCAGCTCCCTTCCTGGTTGCCCTGCTAGCTGCCCTCTCCAGAAGAACTTCCAACCAGAAAATAAAGTAACTTCTTGAAACCAACCTGCAAATAATGAATTCCATGAGATCTTGCAAGAAAAGCCTGAAATACGATTGTATTTCATTCGAGCCTCCCATTCCTGACAGCAGAAGGCAACTGGCCGGCATTTCAAAATTTAAACTGCAGATAAAGCCACAAAGATGATCGAGCAGGTTGCCAGGCCAAAGTGGAAGAGGAGGACGCCAGGCCGTATTTGGGATGTTATCCGTAGCTAATGTCAGGAGGATTACCTGCTACCTTTTTTCAGTCAACAGAGAGATGGGGTAGGGTGCACACAGAAGTCAGTATGGAACAAGAGGTTCGGGACGGGATGAAGAGCGAGAGAGAAAGGGGGACATGGCACTAGAGAGAGAGAGAGAGAGAGATGCGAAGAGGTGAGCTGAGAGAGCAGGGGTAGATGGGGTAGAGACAAAGAGAGGGGGAGATGGAGGGGCAGAGAGAGAGTTGAAGAAATGGGAGAGAGAGAGAAGGCTAAAAGAACAAGAGGGGGAGAAACAGTGCAAGACTTCACAAAGCGGAATATAGGGAATTCTGTGACTATTGTCATTCGGTACAGTTCCATGGGTACTCAAATGCGAGGTAGTCTAAGATGGGTTAGAGTGCATGTGTTTAAATGCATGAAGCATGGTACATAAGGTTGATGAGCTGAGGCACAAGTAGCCACAATTAGTATCAATGATGGCGACCTTGCTCAAACAAGGGGAGGAATGGACACTTAATATTATTAGCTACAATGTATTTAGGAAAGATAAGGAAGGAAGAAAAGGTGGGTTGTGGCAGTATTAATCAAAGATACTGTGACAGAACTAGAAAAAGATTTATTTGGTTAGAATTAAGGAACGATAGAGGAACTATTATGCTGCAAACCATGTAGAAAGACGCAAGAACTCTAGAATAGTTATATTTAGGGACTTCAATTATCCTAACATAGACTGGGAAATTAACAGTGTAAAGGGCAAAGAGGGGAAGGAATTCATGCAATGTGTATAAGAAAATGTTCTTGGTTAGTATGATTCCAGACCAATGAGGAAGGAAGCAGTGCTGGATCTAGTTCTGGGGAATGAAGTGGGGCAAGAGGAGCATGTTTTTTTTAATGGGGGAGCATTTGGGGAACAGTGATCACAATATCATTACATAAGAATATAAGAAATAGGAGCAGGAGTAGGCCATTTAGCCCCTCAAGCCTGCTCCGACATTCAACAAGATCATGGCTGATCTGATCTTGGCCTCAACTCCACTCCCTTCCCGCTCCCCATAACCCTTAACTCCCTTATCGTTCAAAAATCTGTCTATCTCCACCTTAAATGTATTCAATGACCCAGCCTCCACAGCTCTCTCGGATAGAGAATTCCACAGATTCATGACCGTCTGAGAGAAGAAATTCCTCCTCATCTCCATTTTAAGTGTGCGACTCCTTATTCTGAAACTATGCCCCCTAGTTCTAGATTCCCCCACGAGGGGAAACATCCTCTGTGTATATACCCTGTCAAGCCCCCTCATAATCTTATATGTTTCAATAAGATCAACTCTCATTGTTTGAAACTCCAGTGAGTATAGGCCCAACCTGCTCAACCTTTCTTCATAAGACAACTCCTTCATCTCAGGAATCAACCTAGCGAACCTTCTCTGAACTGCCTCCAATGCAAGTATATCCCTCCTTAAATAAGGAGACCAAAACTGTACGCAGTACTCCAGGTGTGATCTCACCAATGCTCTGTACAGTTGTAGCAGGACTACCCTGCTTTTATACTTCATCCCCCTTGCAATAAAGGCCGACATTCCATTTATCTTCCTAATTACTTGCTGTACCTGCATGCTAACTTTTTGTGTTTCATGTACAAGGACCCCCAGATCCCTCTGTACCTCAGCATTTTGTAATCTCTCTCAATTTAAATAATAATGAATAACCTCACATTTTCCCACATTATACTCTACCAAATTTCTGCCCATTCACCTTGCCTATCTATATCCCTTTTCAGATTCATTGTGTCCTCACAACTTGCTTTCCCTCCCAACTTTGTATCATCAGAAAATTTGGCTACATTACACTCGGTCCCTTCATCCAAGTCATTAATATAGATTGTAAATAGTTGAGGTCCCAGCACTGATCCCTGTGGCACCCCACTTGTTACAGTTTGCCAACCTGAAAATGAGCCATTTATCGCGACTTTCTGTTTTCTGTTAGTTGGCCAATCCTCTATTCTTGCTAATATATTACCCCAACCCCATAAACTCTTGCCTTTTATGTGGCACCTTATCGAATGCCATCTGGAAATCACATTTATAGATCACATGGATGAACTTCAACAATTGTACTTCCCTGTCTGGAGTAAAAATAAAATGGGGAAAGTGGCTCAACCGTGGCTAACAAATTAAATTAGAGATAGTGTTAAATCCAAGGAAGAGGCATATAAATTGGTCAAAAAAAAGCAGCAAACCTGAGGACTGGGAGAAATTTAGAATTCAGCAGAGGAGGAAAAAGGGTTTAATTAGGAGGGGGAAAATAGAGTATGAGAGGAAGCTTGCAGTCAGAATCAAGTGAATTTATAATGGGGAACAAAGAAATTGCAGACCAATTGAATAAATACTTCAGTACTTTGGTTCTGTCTTCACTAAGGATGACACAAATAACCTTTCGGAAGTACAAGGGGTCCGAGGGTCTAGCGAGAAGGAGAAACTGAAGGGAATCCTTATTAGTCAGGAAATTGTATTAGGGAAATTGATGGGATTGAAGGCCAATAAATCCCCGAGACCTGATAGGCTGCATCCCAGAGTACTTAAGGAAGTGGCCCTAGAAATAGTGGATGCATTGGTGATCATTTTCCAACAGTCTATCGACTCTGGATCAGTTCCTATGGACTGGAGGGTAGCTAATGTAACACCACTTTTTAAAAAAGAAGGCAGAGAGAAAACGGGGAATTATAGACCGGTTAGCCTGACATCGGCAGTGGGGAAAACGTTGGAATCAATTACTAAAGATGAAATTGCAGAGCATTTGGAAAGCAGTGACAGGATCGTTCCAAGTCATTATGGATTTATGAAAGGAAAATCATGTTTGACAAATCTTCTAGAATTTTTTGAGGATGTAACTAGTAGAGTGGACAAGGGAGAACCAGTGGATGTGGTGTATTTGGACTTTCAAAAGGTTTTTGACAAGGTCCCACAAAAGAGATTAGTGTGCAAAATGAAAGCACATGGCATTGGGGGTAATGTATTGATGTGGATAGAGAACTGGTTGACAGACAGGAAGCAGAGAGTCAGAATAAATGGGTCCTTTTCTGAATGGCAGGCAGTGACTAGTGGGGTGTTGCAGGGTTCAAGTTTGCAGATGACACTAAGATGGGTGACAGTGTGAGCTGTGAGGAGGATGCTAAAAGGCTGCAGGGTGACTTGGCCAGGTTAGGTGAGTGGGCAAATGCATGGCAGATGCAGTATAATGTGGATAAATGTGAGGTTATCCATTTTGGTGGCAAAAACAGGAAGGCAGAATATTATCTGAATGGTGACAGATTAGGAAAAGGGGAGGTGCAATGAGACCTGGGTGTCATGGTACATCAGTCATTGAAAGTTGACATGCAGGTACAGCAGGCAGTGAAGAAGGCAAATGGCATGTTGGCCTTCATAGCTAGAGGATTTGAGTATAGATGCTGGGAGGTGTTACTGCAGTTGTACAGGGCCTTGGTGAGGCCACACCTGGAATATTGTGTTCAGTTTTGATCCCCTAATCTGAGGAAGGACGTTCTTGCTATTGAGGGAGTACAGCGAAGGTTCACCAGACTGATTGCCGGGATGGTAGGACTGACATATGAGGAGAGACTGGATCGACTGGGCTTGTATTCACTGGAGTTTAGAAGAATGAGAGGGGATCTCATAGAAACATACAAATTTCTGACGGGATTGCACAGGTTAGAGGCAGGAAGAACATTCCCGATGCTGGGGAAGTCCAGAACCAGGGGTCACAGTCTAAGGATAAGGGGTAAGCCATTTAGGACCGAGATGAGGAGAAACTTCTTCACTCAGAGTTGTTAACCTGTAGAATTCTCTATCGCAGAAAGTTGTTGAGACCAGTTCGTTAGATACATTCAAAAGGGAGTTACATATGGCCCTTACGGCTAAAGGGATCAAGGGGCATAGAGAGAAAGCAGGAAAGGGGTACTGAGGTTCAATGATCAGCCCTGATATTGAATGGTTGTGCAGGCTCGAAGGGCCGAATGGCCTACTCCTGCACCTATTTTCTATGTTTCTATGACATCTACTGGTTCCCCTTTATCCACCCTGCTCGTTACATCCTCAAAGAACTCCAGCAAATTTGTCAAACATGATTTCCCTTTCATAAAACCATGCTGATTCTGCTTGACTGCATTATGATTTTCTAAATGTCCTGCTAGTACTTCCTTAATAATGGACTCCAGCATTTTCCCAATGACAGATGTTAGGCTAACTGGTCTATAGTTTCCTGCTGTCTGTCTCCCTCCTTTCTTAAATAGGGGTATTACATTTGCGGTTTTCCAATCCGCTGGGACCGCTCCAGAATCCAGGGAATTTTGGTAGATTACAACGAATGCATCCACTATCTCTGCAGCCACTTCTTTTCAGACCCTAGGACACAGGCCATCAGGTCCAGGAGATTTGTCCACCTTTAGTCCCATTATTTTACCAAATACTTTTTCTCTAGTGATTGTTTTAAGTTCCCCCCTTCCTATAACCACTTGGTTATCTATTATTGGGGTGCTTTTAATGTATTCTACTGTGAAGACTGATACAAAATATTTGTGCAAAGTCTCTACCATTTCCCTGTTTCCCATTATTAATTCTGCAGTCTCATCCTCTATGGGACCAACATTTACTTTAGCTACTCTTTTCCTTTTTATATACCTGTAGAAGCTCTTAGTATGTTTTTATATTTCTTGCTAGTTTACTCTTATAATCTATCTTCTCTCTCTTTATTATTTTTTTTGTCGTTGTTTGCTGGTTTCTAAACATTTCCCAATCCTCTCGCTTCCCACTTCACAACATTGCATGATTTTTTTTCCAATTTGATACCATCTTTTGCTTCCTTAGTTAGCCACGGATGGTTCATCCTTCTCTTAAAGTCTTTCCTTCTCACTGGAATATATTTTTGTTGAGCATTATGAAATATCTCCTTAAATGTTTGCTACTTCTTATCTAAGGTCTTACACTTTAATCTATTTTCCCAGTCCATTTTAGCCAACTCTGCCTTCATAGCTTTGTAATTGCTTTTATTTAGGTTCAGAACACTGGTTTGAGACCCAACTTTCTCACCCTGAAACTGAATTTGAAATTCTACCATGCTATGATCACTCTTTCCTAGATGATCCTTTACTATGAGATCATTAATTAATCTGGTGTCATTACATAGTACCAGATCTAAGATAGCCTGTTTCCTGGTTGGTTGCACAACGTATTGTTCTAAAAAACCATCCTGAATACACTCTATGAACTCATCCTCAAGGCTACCTTGGCCAATTTGATTTATTTTATCAATATGAAAATTAAAATCGTCCATGATTATTGCAGTACCTTTCTTACAAGCATTTATTATTTCTTGATTTATACTCTGTCCTACAGTGTAGCTACTGTTCTGGGACCTATAGACTACTCCCATCAGTGACTTCTTTCCCTTATTATTTCTTATCTCCACCCAAACTGATTCTGCATCTTGATCTTCTGAGCCAATATCATTTCTCATTACTGCACTGATCTCATCCTTTATTAACAGAGCTATCCCACCTACTTTTCCGTTCTGCCTATCCTTCCGAAATGTCAAATACCCCTGAATATTCAGTTCCCAGCCTTGGTCACCTTGCAACCACATCTCTGTCATGGCTATCAGATTATACCCATTTATTTCTATTCGTGCCGCCAACTCATCTATCTTGTTATGAATGCTGTGTGCATTTAGATAAAGAGCTTTTAATATTGTCTTTTTACCATTTGGTTTAGAGTAGCTTTGAAAAAGGACAAGGAACAATCAAATGTGCAAATATTCAGTTGGAGGAGGGTCAATTTCAGTGAATTGAAAAGGGATCTGTCCCAGGTGGGTTGGAATCAAAGATTGGCAAGCAAAACAGTAAATTAGCAATGGGAGGCTTTCAAAGAGGAGATAGTTCGGGTACAGACTAGACATATTCCCACAAGGGGGAAAGGAAGAGCATCCAAATCTAGAACTGCTTGGTTGACTAAAGCTATAAAGATTAAAATAAAATAGAAAAGCGAGGCTTATGACAATTGTAATGCTCATATTGTAATACAATAGAGAACTAAACTAAATATAGAAAGTACAGAGGAGATCTGAAAGAGGGACTAAGAGTGGCAAACAGAGAGTATGAGAATAAATTAGAGGCTAACATAAAAGGAACCCAAAAGTCTTTTCTAAACTCATAAATAGTAAAAAGGTAGTCAAAGGAAGGGTGGGGTCAATTGGGGATCAAAATGGAGATCTTATGGAGGCT
Source organism: Pristiophorus japonicus (assembly GCF_044704955.1). Taxonomy (NCBI): domain Eukaryota; kingdom Metazoa; phylum Chordata; class Chondrichthyes; family Pristiophoridae; genus Pristiophorus; species Pristiophorus japonicus. The sequence continues at coordinate 64,851,681 of NC_091977.1, read as the reverse complement.
CAGGACGGCTGAGGTACTAAAGAAGTACTTTGCATTTGTCTTCACTAAGAGGATACTGCCAATGTCATAGTAAAGCAGGAGGTAGTAGAGAAATTGCATAGGATAACAATAGATAACGGGGAGGTACTTAAACGTTTGGCAGTACTCAAAAGAGAAAAGTCACCTGATCCAGATGGGATGCATTCTAGGTTGCTGAGGGAAATAAGGGTAGAAATTATGGAGGCTCTGACCACCACTTCCAATCCTCCTTAGATATGGGAGTTGTGCCAGAGGACTGGAGGTTTGCAAATGTTACACCCTTGTTCAAAAAAGGGGGAGGGATAAACGTAGTAACTGCAGGCCAGTCAGTCTAACGTCAGTGATGAGGGAACGTTTAGAGACATTAATGGAGGAAAAAAATTAAATGGCACTTGGAAAAATATGGGTTAGTAAATAAAAACCAGCACAGATTTGTTAAAGGCAAATCGCGTTTGACAAACTTGATTGAGTTCTCTGATAAAGAAACGGGAACGATTGATGACAGTAGTGCAGTTGATGTTGTGTATATGGACTTTCAAAAGGCATTTGATAAAGGATGACATAATAAACTTGTTAGCAAAATTGAAGCCCATGGGATTAAAGGGACAGTGGATACATAATTGGCTTAGGGACAGAAAGCAGAGAGTAGTGGTGAACAGTTGTTTTTCAGACTGGAGGGAAGTATACTGTGGTGTTCCCCTAGGGGTCGGTGTTAGGACCATTGCTCTTTTTAATATATAGTAATAACCTGGAATTGGGTATACAGGGCATAATTTCAAAGTGTGCAGGTATCACAAAACTTGGAAATGTAGTAAACAATGAAGAGGATAGTAACAGAATTCAGGAGGACATAGAAAGACCAGGCAGACCATTGGCAGATGAAATGAGTGCAGAGACTTGTGACATGATTACCTTTGATAGGGAGAATGAGGAGAGGTAAAGTAAGCTAAATGGTACAATAGTAAAGGGAGTGTACACAAATCATTGAAGATGGCAGGAGACTTTATTAGTGACTAGCTTATATTTATGGTCCCTATTTTGGGACTCCCCTGCAAGTGGAAATATTTCTCTACGTTTACCCTACCAATTCCCTTCATAATTTTAAAGACCTCTATTAGGTCACCCCCTAAAACTTGCCTTTTTTAGAGAAAACAGCCCCAGCCTATTCAGTCTATGCTGATCTCTTAGTTCTGGTTTTGAACATGTAAATCTTTTTTGCATCTTCTCCAGTGCCTCTGTATCCTTTTTGCAATACAGGTATGGAGACCAAAACTGTGCACAGTATTCAATGTGGTCTAACCAACGTTCTATAAAAATTTAACACAACTTCTCTGTTGTCCAAGCCTATTCCTCTAGAAATGAATGCCAGTGCTCTGTTGCAATTTTTAAGGCCTTGCAAGCCTGCATTGCTACTTTTAGTGATTTGTGTATCTGTACTTTCTGAGGAGCATGCTGTCTTCTTATTCCTCCTACCAAAATTGTCCTCACACTGCCTATATTGAAACACAATTGCCATTTACATGCCCATTCTGCAAGTTTATTAATGTCTTGTATTTTGTCACAGTCTTCCACAGTATTAACTATACACCCATTTGGTGTCATTGTCAATTTTTTAAATTGGATTTCTGATTGAGTCCAGATTGTTTGTGTAACTGATGACCAGTATTGTTCCCAACACCGATCCCTGTGGAACACCACTTCTCACCTTCCGCCAGTCTGAGAAACTACCTTTAACCCTTACTCTTTATTTCCTGTTTTGTAGCCAACTTGATATTCATTCTGCTACTTGTTCCGTGACTCCACATGCTCTGACCTTAGTCATGAATCTATTATTCGGTACCTTAACAAAGACTTTTCAAAATCAAAATGTATTACATCTATTGCATTACCCTTATCTGCTCATTCATAGAATCATAAAAATTTACAGCACAGAAGATGGCCATTTTGGCCCATTGTGTCTGCGCCGGCCAACCAAGAGCCATCCAGCCTGATCCCACTTTCCAGCTCTTGATCTGTAGGCCTGTAGGTTACAGCAGTTTAAGTGCACATCCAAGTATTTTTTTAATGTGGTGAGGGTTTCTGCCTCTACCACCCTTTCAGGCAGTGAGTTCCAGACTCCCATCCTCTCTGGGTGAAGAAGTTTCCCCTCATATCTCCTCTAAACCCTCCCCCCCCCCCAATTACTTGAAATCTATGCCCCCTGGTTATTGATCCCTCTGCCAAGGGAAACGGGTCCTTCCTATCCACTCTATCCAGGCCCCTCATAATTTTATACATCTCAATCAAGTCTCCCCTTAGCCTCCTCTGTTCCAAAGAAAACAGATCCAGCATCTCCAATCTTTCCTCATAGCCAAAATTCTCCAATCCAGGCAACATTCTTGTAAATCTCCTCTGCACCCTTTCCAGTGCAATCACATCTTTCCTGTAATGTGATGACCAGAACTGCATGCAGTACTCCAGCTGAAGCCTAACCAATGTTTTATATAGTTCAAGCATAACCTCCTTGCTCTTGTATTCCATGAAACCATCAGCGACAGGTCGGGGCCATAAAAGGACCGGCGGCCAAGGGTAGCGTGGAGGCAGGCCACTACAAGGTACAGCGCAAGCTGGTGCAGGAGGGCAATGGCAGCGAAGAGTGACGTCAGCAAAGTCCAGGCCGGTGATTGGAGCATGGGCAGATGCAGCAGGAGTGGCAAGATCGGGGTGAAGGAGCTGTGAGAGACTGTGGAGGGATGTGATCGGGGCCCAGGGGAGGCGTAAGTTCAGGGCCAGGGGCCCAGGGGCAGCACGGGCCAGCCCACACTGCAATATGTGTGTACACTAGGTCCGTGCAGCAGAACAGGTCTCCAGTTGTCTTGGGTAACCATTGCCACTGGACCAAGACCTAGCTCTGTCAAGCCCATGTCGTGGCTGGTGTGCAACGGCCACCACACGTTAAAAAAATCCATGCACAGGCATCTTCCACCCTTGAGGATGTAGTTCGGGTTCTTCATTTGAAACACCTGTGAACTCATCCTTTTTTTTGGCATGGAAGCGAGTCATCCTCGTTTCGAGGGACTGCCTATGATGATGATGAATAAAGGCAAGTATTCCATATGCCTTCTTAACCACCTTATCTACCTGGCCTGCTACCTTCAGGGATCTGTGGACTTGCACTCCAAGGTCCCTTTGTTCCTCGACACTTTTAAGTGTCGTTACATTTAATGTGTATTTCTTTGCCTTGTTAGTCCTCCCCAAATGCATTACCTCACTTCCGGATTGAATTCCATTTGCCACTGTTCCGCCCACCTGACCAGTACATTGATATCGTCCCATAGTCCACAGCTTTCTTCTTCATTATCAACCACACAGCCTATTTTAGTGGCATCTGCAAATTTCTTAATCATACCCCCAATGTTTAAGTCCAAGTCATTGATATATACCACAAAAAGCAGGGGACCCAGCACTGAGCCCTACGGAACCCGACTGAAAACATCCTTCCAGTCACAAAAACACCCATCAACCATTACCCTTTGCTTCCTGCCTCTGAGCCAATTTTGGATCCAACTTGCCACTTTGCCCTGGATCCCATGGGCTAATACTTTCTTGACCGGTCTGCCATGTGGGACCTTAACAAAAGCTTTGCTAAAATCCATATACACTACATCATACGCACTGCCCTCGTTGACCCTCCTAGTTACCTCCTCGAAAAATTAAATCAAGTTAGTCAGACATGACCTTCTCCATGTCTTTCCAAATGAAGATTTATCCTGTCCCTCAGGATTTTTTCCAATAATTTTCCCATCGAAGTTAGGTTGACTGGCCTGTAATTACTTGGTCTAACCCTTTCTCCCTTTTTAAACAAAGGTATAACATTAGCAGTCCTCCAGTCCTCTGGCATGACACCTTTAGCCAGAGAGGACTGGAAAATGATGGTCAGAGCCTCTGCTATTTCCTCTTTTGCTTCTTTTAACAGCCTGGAATACATTTCATCCGGGCCTGGGGATTTATCCACTTTCAAATATGCTAAGCCCATTAATACTTCCTCTCTCACTATGTGTATCTCGTCTAATATTTCACACTCCTACTCCCTCATTGCAAAGTCTGTGTTTGCCCCTCTTTTTTGTGAAAACAGATGCAAAGTATTAATTGAGAATCATACCCACATCTTCTACTTCCACACACAGATTTCTGTTATGGTCTCTAATAGGCCCCACTCTTTCCCGAGTTATCCTCTTGCTCTTCATGTATTTATAAAACATATTTGCGTTTTCCCTGATTTTACTTGCCAACATTCTTTCATGCTCTCCCTTTGCTTTCCTGATATCTTTTTTAATTGCACCCCTGCACTTCTTATACTCCTCTTGAGTTTCTGCATATCTGTCATAAGCATCACTTTTTTTCCTTATCTTACCCTGTATGTCCCTTGACATCCAGAGGGCACTAGATTTGTTAGCCTCACCCTTTTATTAAGGGAACATACTTGTTCTGTACCCTCAGGATCTCCTCCTTGAACGCCTCCCACTGCTCTGACATTGATTTACCATCAAGTAGCCGTTTCCAGTCCACTTTGTTGAAATCCCATCTCAACTCAATAAAATTGGCTTTATCCCAATTGAGAACATTTATTCTTGGTCCACCTTTGTCCTTTTCCATAACTACCCTAAATCTTACTGAATTATGATTACCAGCACCAAAATGCTCTCCCACTGATATTCCTTCGCCAAAACCAAGTCCAGAACTGCCCCCTTCCTTGTTCGGCTTGTTACATACTGGCTAAAGAAGTTCTCCTGAATGCATTCTAGGAATTCCACACCCTCTGTATCATTTACACTACTTTTTTCCCACTTAATATTAAGGTAGTTGAAATCCCCCACTGTTGTGTTCCTGACACAAATGAGACTGCACACATAAAGGTTAAAGTAACAGTGACCTCAGTCTTTATTAAGACACTCCAGAGTGAGGAAAAGCCCTTAGGGGGCCGGCTTATATACAGTGCTCCCAAGGGATGTTGGGATCCCTTGGGACTTCAGGGGATGCACTTACTGGTGGCGGAACATGGAAGTACATGCTTTACAGATACATAACATCACTCCCCCACCAAAGTCAAAGTGAAAACTATTTACAAGGTGAGGCGGTCGGGAGCCTTTCTTTCCCTGGTGGACTGCCTCGGTACAAATGTCTGTTCTGGTGTGTTGGCTGTGCCCTCGCTGGGCTGGCGTGTTGTTGGCCCAGCAGGGCTGCTGGGTGAGCCTGGCCTTGCTGGGCTGTTGGGCGTGATGGGTTCGATTTCCTGGTCCAGGGTGGTGTCGTTGATCCTTTGGGTGTGTGTTGTGGGCTCGAAAAAGGGGGTGACTGCTGTGGGTTGTTCAGGGCAGTCTGTGAACCACAGCCTCGTTTGGTCCAGGTGCTTTCTGCAAATTTGTCCATTGTCTAGTTTGACTACAAACATTCTACTCCCTTCTTTAGCTATCACTGTGCCCGCAATCCACTTGGGACCATGTCCATAGTTTAGCACATACACAGGGTCATTCAGATCAATTTCCAGTGATACAGTGGCGCGACCCTCGTTTACATTTTGTTGCTGCCGCCTGCTCGCAACCTGATCATGCAGGTTGGGGTGAACCAGCGAGAATCGGGTTTTAACTGTCCTTTTCATGAGTAGCTCAGCGGGGGATACCCCTGTGAGCGAGTGGGGTCTCGTGCAGTAACTGAGCAGTACTCGGGACAGGCGGGTTTGGAGTGAGCTGTTTAAGGCTCTGTTTGATGGTTTGTACTGCCCGCTCTGCCTGCCCATTGGAGGCTGGTTTAAACGGGGCCGAGGTGACATCTTTGATCCCATTGCGGGTCATGAATTCTTTAAATTTGGCACTGGTGAAACATGGCCCGTTGTCACTGACCAGTATGTCAGGCAGGCCGTGGGTGGCAAACATGGCCTTCAGGCTTTCAATGGTGGTGGTGGCGGTGCTTCCCGACATTATTTCACGTTCAATCCATTTTGAAAAAGCATCCACCACCCCCCAGGAACATTTTACCAAGAAACGGGCCCGCATAGTCAACATGGATCCTTGACCATGGTCTGGAGGGCCAGGACCACAAACTTAGTGGTGCCTTTCTGGGTGCGTTGCTCAACTGAGCACACACGCTGCATTGCCGTACACAGGACTCTAAGTCAGAGTCGATACCGGGCCACCACACGTGGGATCTGGCTATCGCTTTCATCATTACTATACCGGGTGTGTGCTGTGGAGATCCGAGATGAACGTCTCCCTGCCCTTTTTGGGTAGCACTACGCGGTTATCCCACAACAGGCAGTCTGCCTGAATGGACAGCTCGACCTTTCGCCGCTGGAACGGCTTGATTAGCTCTTGCATTTCAATGGGGATGCTGGCCCAGCTCCCATGCAGTACACAGTTTTTTATTAAGGACAGCAGAGGATCTTGGCTGGTCCAAGTTCTAATCTGGCGGGCCGTAACAGATGATTTATCATTTTCAAACGCTTCCATGACCATCAACAAGTTTTCAGGCTGCGCCATTTCCAACCCCGTGGTGGGCAATGGTAGCTGACTGAGAGCATCCGCACAGTTCTCGGTGCCTGGCCTGTGGCGGATGGTATAGTTATATGCTGACAGTGCGAGTGCCCATCTTTGTATGCGGGCTGAGGCATTAGTATTTATCCCCTTGTTTTCAGCGAACAGGGATATGAGGGGCTTGTGATCGGTTTCCAGCTCAAATTTGAGGCCAAACAGGTACTGATGCATTTTCTTTACCCCGAACACACACCTAATGCTTCTTTCTCAATCATGCTGTTGGCCCTCTCGGCTTTAGACAAGCTCCTGGAAGCATAGGCGACAGGTTGCAACTTCCCCGCAATGTTAGCTTGTTGTAATACACACCCGATTCCGTACGACGACGCATCACATGCTAGCACGAGTCTTTTGTACAGGTTATACAATACAAGCAACTTATTGGAGCATAAAATGTTTCTGGCTTTCTCAAAAGCAATTACTTGATTTTTTTCCCCATGCCCAGTTCTCACCTTCATGCAATAACACATGTAGGGGCTTTAAGAGGATGCTTAACCCTGGTAGGAAGTTACCAAAATAGTTGAGGATTCCCAGGAACGACCGCAGCTCCGTGATGTACTGTGGCCTGGGTGTTTTCTAGATAGCCTCTGTCTTGGCGTCTGTGGGCCAATGCCGTCCGCCGCAATCTTTCTCCCCAAAAACTCCACTTCTGTGGCCATGAAGACTCATTTCGACCTCTTCAACCGCAGCCCTACGTAATCCAGTTGCTGGAGGACCTCCTCCAGGTTTTGTAGGTGCTCGACGGTGTCCCGACCCGTGACCATTATGTCGTCCTGAAAAACCACCGTGTGTGGTACCGACTTGAGTAGGCTCTCCATGTTTCTCTGGAAGATCGCTGCAGCTGACCGAATTCCAAACGGGCATCTGTTGTAGATGAACAGTCCCTTGTGCGTGTTGATGCAGGTGAGGCTCTTTGAAGGCTCCTCCAGCTCCTGCGTCATGTTGGCCGAAGTCAGGTCGAGCTTGGTGAACGTCTTGCCTCCTGCCAGTGTCGCAAATAGGTCATCTGCCTTAGGTAGCAGGTATTGGTCCTGTAGCGAGAAACGATTAATAGTTACTTTATAATCGCCGCAAATCCTGACCGTGCCATCACTTTTGAGTACTGGAACAATCGGGCTGGCCCACTCGCTGAATTCCACTGGGGAGATGATGCCCTCACGTTGCAGCCTGTCCAGCTCGATTTCCACTCTCTTCCTTATCATGTGCGGTATCGCTCGCGCCTTGTGGTTAATGGGTCATGCCTCTGGGACCAAGTGGATCCGCACTGTCGACCCGGAAAAGTTTCCAATGCCTGGCTCAAAAAGGGAAGGAGATTTGTTAAGAACCTGGGTACATGAGGCATCATCGACATGTGATAGCGCTCGGATGTCATCCCTGTTCTAGCAGATTTTGCCTAGCCAGCTCCGTCCAAGCAGTGTGGGGCCATTGCCCGGGACAATCCAGAGTGGCAGTTCATGCACCGTGCCCTCGTAGGTGACCTTGACCATGGCGCTGCCCAGAACAGTGATAAGCTCTTTGGTGTACGTTCTCAGTTTTGAGTGGATGGGGCTCAGGGCTGGCCTGAGTGTCTTGTTGCACCACAGTCTCTCAAACATCTTTTTACTCATGATCGATTGGCTAGCGCCAGTGTCCAGTTCCATGGCTACGGGTAAGCCATTCAATTTTACATTTAACATTCTAGGTAGACATTTCGTCTCAAATGTGTGCACCCCGTGTACTTCAGCTTCTGCCTCCTCTCTCTCAGGCACGAAATTGCTTTGATCCACCATGGACCGATCTTCCTCTGCCACGTGGTGGTTAGCAGGTTTTGCAGAGCTTGCAACTCGTCTGCAAGCTCGTTGGAGGTGCCCCATTGTTCCACAGCTCTTGCAAACATACCCTTTGAAGCGGCATGAGTAGGCTGAATGGAAGCCTCCACAATGCCAACCAAGGTGTGAATTGCCTTGCATTCATCCCTTGTTGCGGACTCTGAGTCATTGGGTCACCTGCGGCCTGCTGGAAGTTGCAGACTCATGGTTTCTGCCCTGTACATTTCTGCTCGCAAACACAGTTCTAGTTAATTTATGAACATTGCTAGCACTTGTGTGCTGAGAGATTTGTTTGGTGTTATCACTGGTGGACATAAACGCCTATGCTCTCGCAATGGCCTTACTGAGGGTCGGTGTCTCTACAGTCAAAAGTTTTCGTAGGATGGTCTCGTGGTCAATGCCCAGTACAAAAAAGTCTCTGAGCATTTGCTCCAGGTAGCCATCAAACTCACATTGTCCTGCAAGTCACTTTAGCTCGGCGACGTAGCTCGCCACTTCCTGACCTTCAGATCGCTGGCATGTGTAGAACCGATACCTCGCCATCGGCACGCTCTCCCTCGGGTTAAGATGCACCTGAACCAGTGTACACAGCTCCTCATACGACTTATCTGTGGGTTTCACCGGAGCTAGAAGATTCTTCATGAGGCTGTAGGTCGGTGCCCCGCAGACCGTGAGGAGGACCGCTCTCCTTTTTGCAGCGCTTCCTTCTCCGTCCAGCTCGTTGGCTACAAAGGTCTAGCTGTTCGACATAGGCTTCCCAGTCCTCACCATCCGAGAACTTCTCCAGGATGCCCACAGTTTGCTGCATCTTTGCGTTGGATTCGTATATTTGTCGCCAGTTGTTGTGTTCCTGTCACAGATGAGACTGCACACAGGGAGGTTAAAGTAACATTGACCTCAGTCTTTATTAAAATACTCCAGAGTGAGGAACAGGCCTTCGGGGCCGGCTTATATACAGTGCTCCCAAGGGATGCTGGGATCCCTTGGGACTTCAGGGGATGCACTCCATGGTGGCGGAACATTTGAGTGCATGCTTTACAGATACACAACACCCACTACCCTTATTAATCAGGAAATTGTGTTAGGAAAATTGATGGGATTGAAGGCCGATAAATCCCCGGGGCCTGATAGTCTGCATCCCAGAGTACTTCAGGAAGTGGTCCTAGAAATAGTGGCTGCATTGGTGGTCATTTTCCAACATTCTATAGACTCTGGATCAGTTCCTATGGATTGGAGGGTAGCTAATGTAACCCCACTTTTTTTTAAAATGAGGGAGAGAAAACAAGGAATTATAGACCGGTTAGCCTGACATCGGTAGTTGGGAAAATGTTGGAATCAATTATTGAAGATATAATTGCAGCGCATTTGGAAAGCAGTGAGAGGATCGGTCCAAGTCAGCATGGATTTATGAAAGGGAAATCATGCTTGACAAATCTAGAATTTTTTGAGGATATAACTAGTAGAATGGACAAGGGAGAACCAGTGGATGTGGTGTATTTGGACTTTCAAAAGGCTTTTGACAACGTCCCACACAAGAGATTGGTGTGCAAAATTAAAGTGCATGGTATTGGGGGTAATGTATTGATGTGGATAGAGAACTGGTTGGCAGACAGGAAGCAAAGAGTAGGAATAAACGGGTCTTTTTCAGAATGGCAGGCAATGACTAGTGGGGCACCGCAAGTTTCAGTGGTGGGACCCCAGCTATTTACAAAATACATTAATAATTTAGACGAGGGAATTGAATGTAATATCTCCAAGTTTGCAGATGACACTAAGTTGGGTGGCAGTGTGAACTGTGAGGAAAATGATAAGAGGCTACAGGGTGACTTGGACAGGTTAGGTGAGTGGGCAAATGCATGGCAGATGCAGTATAATGTAGATAAATGTGAGGTTATGCACTTTCGTGGCAAAAACCAGAAGGCAGAATATTATCTGAATGGTGACAGATTAGGAAAAGTGGAGGTACACCGAGACCTGGGTGTCATGGTACATCAGTCATTGAAAGTTGGCATGCAGGTACAACAGGCAGTGAAGAAGGCAAATGGCATGTTGGCCTTCATAGCGAAAGGATTTGAGTATAGGAGCAGTATTACTCAGTTGTACAGGGCCTTGGTGAGGCCACACCTTGAATATTGTGTGCAGTTTTGGTCTCCTAATCTGAGGAAGGACATTCTTGCTATTGAGCGAATGCAGCGAAGATTCACCAGACTGATTCCCGGGATGGCAGGGCTGACATATGAAGAAAGACTGGATCGACTAGGCTTATATTCACTGGAATTTAGAAGAATGAGAGGGGATTTCATTGAAACATAAAAAATTCTGACAGGATTGGACAGGTTACATGCAGGAAGAATGTTCCTGATGTTGGGGAAGTCCAGAACCAGGGGTCATAGTCTAAGGATAAAGGGTAAGCTATTTAGGACTGAGATGAGGAGAACCTTCTTCACCCAGAGAATTGTGAACCTGTGGAATTCTCTACCATAGAAAGTTGTTGAGGCCAGTTCGTTAGATATATTCAAAAGGGAGTTAGATGTGGCCCTTACAGCTAATGGGATCAAGGGGTATGGAGAGAAAGCAGGAATGGGGTACTGAAGTTGCATGATCAGCCATGATCATATTGAATGGTGATGCAAGCTTGAAGGGCCGAATGGCCTGCTCCTGCACCTATTTTCTATGTTTCTATGTTTCTATATTACAGCTCTATAGTTTTTACACTTGGCAGAAATTTGCCCAGATATTTGTTCTGCTGTCTCCCTCTGACTGGACGTCCACAGTTCACTCCTAGTCATGTGATCACCCCTTTCTTGTTCTTCAATTCAACCCATATGGCCTTGTTTGATGGCCCCTCCAACATATCATCCCTTCCCACAGCTGTAATTGTTTCTTTAATTAATACTGCGACCCCCCACCTACCCCCCCTCCCTCCTTTTTTACCTTCCTCTCTTTCCCGTCTGAAAACCCTGTAACCAGGAATGTTAAGCTGCCATACCTGTCCTTCTTTCAGGGATGTCTCGGTAATAGCTATAACATCGTACTCCCAAGTGTCTATCTGTGCTCGCAGCCCATCTGCCTTATTACCTATACGCCTTGCATTGAAGTATATACCATTTCGTATTGCCAAACTCCCCTGTTGTCTGTTTTCCAGCCCTTGTTTCCTCTGTCTTCCAAATTCACATTCTGCTTTTCTGCTGCCAAATTGCAGCTTTGCTTCTCTCCCCATTGAATCTATTCTCAGGTTCCCATCCCCCTGCCAAGCTAGTTTAAACCCTCCATAACAGCACTCGCAAACCCTCCCGCGAGGATACTGGTCCAGCTCTGTTGAGATGCAACCTGTCCGGCCTCTACAGGTCCCACCTCCCCCAGAAATGGTTCCAATGCCTCAGGAATCTAAAGCTCTCCCGCCTGCACCAACTCTCCAGCCACACATTCATCTTCTCTATCCATCTGTTTCTGTACTCACTAGCTCGTGGTACTGGGAGTAATCTGGAGATTACTACCTTTGAGGTCATGCTTTTTAATCTCTCTCCTAGCTCCTTAAACTCTGCCCGCAGGACCTCATCCCTCTTTCTAACTAGGTCATTGGTACCGATGTGGACCACGACCTCTGGCTGTTCACCCTCTCCATCCAGAATGCCCTGCAGCTGCTCAGTGACATCCTTGACCCTGGCACCAGGGAGGCAACATACCATCCTGGAGTCACATCTGCGGCCACAGAAACGCCTGTCTGCTCCCCTGACTATCAAATCCCCTGCCACTATTGCTCTTCCATTCTTTTTCCCCCACCACCCCCCACGCCGCCCCCAGCCCCCCGTACAATTGAGCCACCTGTGGTGCCATGGACTTGGCTCTGGCTGCACTCCCCAGAGGCACCATCACCCTCACCAGTACTCAGAACAGAATACTGGTTGGAGAGCGAGATGGACTCAGGGGACTCCTGCTCTACCTGCCTGGTCCTCCCCTTCTCTCTGGCGGTCACCCATTGCCTCTCTGCCTGCACACTTTTAAGCTGTGGGGTGACCGCCTCTAGTAACGTGCTATCCTCGAAATTTTCCGTGTTGCGAATGCACCGCAGTGACCCCAGCGCTGCTGAAGCTCCAAAACAGGGAACTCAAGTTGCTGCAGCTGGAGACACCTCCTGCACACATGGTCGTCCAGGCTGCGTGAAGCCTCCAGGACTTCCCACATGCCACAGGATGTGCACTCCATGGGACTGAGCTTCCCTGCCATGCCTCTAGTTAATAGACTCGGAACTACCCAGCTGAAATGAGCTTTAAAATTTAGCAAATCACACTCAGCAGCTACTCTCTAATCTGCTCTTACCTTCTATTTTATAGGCTATGAAATACTAAGCAGAAAAGAACTTAGAAACTTTTTTTTTAAAACTTAATATTTTATTTAATTAGTGAGGTTTTTAAGTTTAGAAATAGCACTTGTCTATGTTTTCTTTTTAAATCGTGGCTCTTAATCTACACCAATGCCCAAGGTTTAAAAAAAAGAAATAGAGAAAAGCTCACCAACCAACCAGCCAATCACTTACCTGCTTTCCTGTGATTTTGTCCCCCTCCTCGCTCGCGCTGCTCCTTTTACTTCCTGCCACTGCTGCTCCGATCATTCTGTTACTTCCTCAAAGAATTCAGTAAGGTTGGTTGAGCATGACCAAGCAAAGTCGGATGGAAAGCTTTGAAGCAAAATTGTAAGCACCTGCCAACTTGATTTTGATTTGTTAATGTCTACAAAATGAGGGCTATTATGGTGGAAAGAGGAAACTATGGACCTGATTGGCAACTCACTCAGAGGGCACAAATGGTAGTCATGAGAAGTGTAAACATTGACGTTGGTGCAGTCGAGAGTGTTTCTCTCAGGCTGGAACTAAAGTGCATTTTGGGGCAGTAGGGAGACTTTTACTCTATTGTGTTATAACTGATGTGCAAATGTGCGATTCCAAATGTTTAATTGGCCGAATTGACATACCTCAATTTGATAAACTCAAATATTGCATTTACACAAAAAAAGTACATGATAGACAAAAAAACTGTTACAGAAGTTATATACCTGTATCAAAGCTGTAAATAATATAGAAGAAGAAAAAAAACCTTACATTTACATAGCACCTTCTACAGACTCAGGACGTCCCAAAGCACGACAGACCGAATGGCCTCCCCTCTGCTGTAAGTTTCAGTGATTCTATGACTTTGCAACCAATGAAGTACTCTTGAAGTGTAGTCACTGTTGTAATGTAGGAAACACAGTAGCCAATTTCCACACAGCAAGATCTCACAAACAGCAGTGTTTCCTGTCTCCCACCTCACTTGGCTCCTTGTTCGACCTTTGGGCCCCTCAGTAGAGGGGCACCTGAAGAAACATGGGGGGAGGGCTTGTGGTCTGGGGTTCCTGGGAGCAACCAGAAGACCACAATGCCAGTGACAAGGAACACACCTGCAGGCCCCTCATTCATGCAGCTATACTCTTCTGTTCTGCCTACTGGTGCTAGGCCCAGTTGGGCAGTGGTGGGGGGAGGGAGGGTGGGAAGGGAGGGTGTGGCCTTGATGCCGAAAGCACATTGAAAATAGGAGCTGGAGTAGGCCATTTGGCCCTTCGAGCCTGCACTGCCATTCAATAAGATCATGGCTGATCATTCCCTCAGTACCCCTTTCCTGCTTTTTCTCCATACCCCTTGATCCCCTGAGCCGTAAGGGCCATATCTAACTCCCTCTTGAATATATCCAAAGAACTGGCATCAACAACTCTCTGTGGCAGGGAATTCCATAGATTAACTACTCTCTGAGTGAAGAAGTTTCTACTCATCTCAGTCCTAAATGGCCTACCCCTTATCCTAAGACTATGTCTCCTGGTTCTGGACTTCCCCAACATCGGGAACATTCTTCCCGCATCTAACCTGTCCAGTCCCGTCAGAATCTTATACGTTTCTATAAGATCCCCTCTCATCCTTCTAAACTCCAGTGAATAAAGGCCCAGTTGATCCAGTCTCTCCTCATATGACAGCCCAGCCAGCCCTGGAATCAGTCTGGTGAACCTTCGCTGCACTCCCTCAATAGCAAGAACGTCCTTCCTCAGATTAAGAGACCAAAACTGAACACAATATTCCAGGTGAGGCCTCACAAAGTCACTATACAACTGCAGTAAGACCTCCCTGCTCCTATACTCAAATCCCCTAGCTATGAAGGCCAATATACCATTTGCCGCCTTCACCGCCTGCTGTACCTGCATGCCCACTTTCAGTGACTGATGAACCATGACACCCAGGTCTCGTTGTACCTCCCCTTTTCCTAATCTGCCGCCATACAGATAATATTCTGCCTTCGTGTTTTTGCCCCCAAAATGGATAACCTCACATTTATCCACATTATACTGCATCTGCCATGCATTTGCCCACTCACCGAACCTGTCCAAGTCACCCTGCAGCCTCTTAGCATCCTCCTCACAGCTCACACCGCCACCCAGTTTAGTGTTATCTGCAAACTTGGAGATATTACACTCAATTCCTTCATCTAAATCGTAATGTATATTGTAAAGAGCTGAGGTCCCAGCACTGAGCCCTGCGGCACTCCACTAGTCACTGCCTGCCATTCTGAAAAGGACCCGTTTATCCCGACTCTCTGCTTCCTGTCTGCCAAGCAGTTCTCTATCCACTTCAGTACATTACCCCCAATACCATGCGCTTTGTTTTTGCACACCAATCTCCGGTGCGGGACCTTGTCAAAAACCTTTTGAAAGTCCAAATACACCACATCCACTGGTTCTCCCTTGTCCACTCTACTAGTTACATCCTCAAAAAATTCCAGAAGATTCGTCGAGCATGATTTCCCTTTCATAAATCCATGCTGACTTGGTCCAATCCTGTCACTGCTGTCCAAATGCGCTGCTATTTCATTCTTAATAATTGATTCCAACATTTTCCCCACTACTGATGTCAGGCTAACCGGTCTATAATTACCCGTTTTCTCTCTCCCTCCTTTTTAAAAAAGTGGTGTTACATTAGCTTCCCTCCAGTCCATAGGAACTGATCCAGAGTCAATAGACTGTTGGAAAATGATCACCAATGCATCCACTATTTCTAGGGCCACTTCCTTAAGTACTCTGGAATGCAGACTATCAGGCCCCGGGGATTTATCGGCCTTCAATCCCATCAATTTCCCCAACACAATTTCCCGCCTGATAAGGATATCCTTCAGTTCCTCCTTCTCACTAGACCCACTGTCCCCTAGTACATTCGGTAGGTTATTTGTGTCATCCTTCGTTAAGACAGAACCAAAGTATTTGTTCAATTGGTCTGCCATTTCTTTGTTCCCCATTATAATTTCACCTGAATCCGACAGCAAGGGACCTACGTTTGCCTTCACTAATCTTTTTCTGTTCACATATTTATAGAAGCTTTTGCAGTCAGTTTTTATGTACCCTGCAAGCTTCCTCTCGTACTCTATTTTCCCCCTCTTAATTAAACCCTTAGTCCTCCTCTGTTGAATTCTAAATTTCTCCCAGTCTTCAGGTTTGTTGCTTTTTCTAGCCAATTTATATGCCTCTTCCTTGGTTTTAACACTATCCTTGATTTCCCTTGTTAGACATGGTTGAGTCACCTTCCCCATTTTATTTTTACTCCCGACAGGGATGTACAATTGCTGAAGTTCATCCATGTGATCTTTAAATGTTTGCCATTGCTTATCCACCGTCAACCCTTTAAGTATCCTTTGCCAGTCTATTCTAGCCAATTCACGCCTCATACCGTCGAAGTTACCTTTCTTTAAGTTCAGGACCCTAGTTTCCGAATTAACTGTGTCACTTTCCATCTTAATAAAGAATTCTACCATATTCTGGTCACTCTTCTCCAAGGGGCCTCGCACAACAAGATTGCTAATTAGTCCCTTCTCATTACACATCACCCAGTCTAGGATGGCCAGCTCTCTGGTTGGTTCCTCGACATATTGGTCTCGAAAACCATCCCTATTACACCAAAGGAAATCGTCCTCCATCGCATTGTTACCAGTTTGGTTAGCCCAATCAATATGTAGCATGTCATATCTGTGGCATGAAAGAAATTCAAGGGCACCTTTCGTCTTACATGATCAGTGTACCCCAGACCAGGTGCCGAGCAGAGAGAGGGGGAATACCTTCGGGTGGATTTTATGAAATTCCGCTCTAAGGTATTCACAGAATCAGAGGAATAACTTGTTACAAAGAGTGATTTTAACCAGGATACTAAAGTTGTTTGTCACATAATAAATTATAAAGGAACATAGGAACAGGAGTTTTTGCTCCATATCCATTATTCTGGACAAAAGCAAAATACTACAGATGCTGGAATCTGAAATAAAACTGGAAAATGCTGGAAATACTCAGCAGGTCAGGCAGCGTCTGTGGAGAGAGAAACAGTAACGTTTCAGGTGTGATGAAAGGTCATCGACCTGAAACGTTAACTCTGTTTCTCTCTCCACAGATGCTGCCTGACCTGCTGAGTATTTCCAGCATTTTCTGTCCATTGTTCTGGATTTCACTGAGAATAGGACAGTTCCCTTTTCCACAGCTTTACTTATATACTCAAAAGTGTATTCTAAATATAATATTCTAAACTATTCTAATATTCTAAATGAGAGGTATGCAGAAGAAAATCGAACTGCTCAAACAATGTTAACTGGCAGAACAATCAATGTTTTGCCTGGCATTTGCAGGAAACAATAGCGCTACATCAACAATTTAAATGCTTTTACATTTTCTTGGCAGATTTGGAGTCTGCTTATATTAAGGAGATTGAAGAGAAATGGAACATGTGGCCAAGTCCAAGCCTTTACGGCACTAGAATGGACATCAAGTCTGCGGAAAGCATCAAAGGTGAAATTGAAGAAGCAAAATATGCAACAAATTCCAGAAAAGGGCATTTCGCACCCAAGGACCTTTACGATGTAAAAGCTGTTCTATCCCAGTATTATTCAAGCAAAGGTGAAGATCACTTGTGTTGTTATGAAAGGGAGAATCTTGTGTCAAGGATGCAGCAATCACCAACTCTTTCTTCGTTAACGAGTACTGAGAGTGAACCTGCCTTGTTGGAAACTAAGTCAATTGGTCCATTAAAGTCCCTCTCCATCTGTGCCAATAAAAAGGCCACATCAAATTTAATGGAGATGGAGCCTGATACCATGGAAACTAAATCAGTTACCGAAGCAATAACAGTCATTACTCCGGTTTCAGCTACACGTTACCCATGTGATTCAGACACTAAAAAGTGCTACGCTCCAAAAGCAAGCTGTTCTGTAGGAGGAGTAAACACAAACAAACCTGTTCTTGGTGTGAAGCTGCCTGGAACAGTTTGTTTCAATATGGAGGAGTATTCAAGTCCTTCAGGAGTAATTCTGGAGCTTGAACATATGTGCTCAGAGAATCCATCAGAAGATAAGACTTATAATGTTACCACTGTGTCTTGCACTGATGAACAACAAACCCTAAACACCATAAGCATGAAAGCCCAAGAACAAGATGAAGCAATTGTCAAAAATAGTGAAGTCCTAGAAAAAGGACACGAGAAGGGTGCTCAATGGGTGGCCATAGGTCAAAATGGAACTGCACTCAGACAAACCAAATGTCAAATAGACTCCAACGAAAATACGTTCACCTCCAAAGAAGGGATTGAAAACTGTGACAGAGGAGGATCATGTTACCAAGATGACAATGGCAGTATAACTTCACAAATATATTCGGTGATGCCCAGTGAGGATCAGGCAACGTTCCCAGAAAAGTCGATTCTGGAAGAGGAAATCTCCAGCAGGAGGGAGTCATGTGACGTTGACAAAGATGCTTACTCTCTCAACATGTCCAGGCTGCTTCTGAATTTAAACCGTGTGTCCTTTAAGACATTTGGCATGGTTAAACATTTGTCATCACCAACCTTAGAACCAAAGATGGAAGTTTACTCGGCGAGGTCCCCAAACATTTCTGAATTTCACACGGAACCTGCAGAAGACAGCTCGAGGGACTGCTTATCAAAAACAGAACAGAACACCAACCAGGTTGAGTCACTTACGCCTCCCACACACACAAATATAAATGAGCCCAGTGCAAGAATACTTTGCGCACAAGATAAAAAACCTCCGCAGGAAGCATCTTCACCAACAAATACACCAAAGCTGATTGATGAAGTAGACAATTCAGCGACTCAGGAATCTGCAACTCTAACTCGACAAAATGAATGTCCACCAGCCAAATCTAACAGTCTCAAACGACCAGAAGATAAGCTAGATCTGAATGTTGGCTCTGGAATCTCAGCTGTTCTTACAAGTGACACAGGAAAGCCAACAAATAAACAGCTCTCAATGGGTGGAAAGGAGGCGTGTGGCTGCCGGATGGCATATGGGAACTGTTTTCAAGCAGTGGGCACTGATGTTAATGATGAAAACAAAGATCTAGAAAATTCCGCACAGCAAACTTCACCGAGGACCACTCCACCTGCTTCAGGAAGCCCCTTGTCCCTATACCTCACCAGATTTACTAGACAAAGTGATGAAACCATGCTTACCAGCTGCTCCTTTACTGTTCCTGAAACTGATGCTACAGCAAAGCATGATGGTCCCATTCTTTCAAAATTCAAGGATAAAAGATACAACATGCCAAATGGATTCAGGCTGGTACAGAATGATATCGTGGAGCTACTCGATGTTTTGAAGGACTGCCCCAGAGAAAGTCATGTGGAGGAAGAATGTGCAATACTTTTTTCATCAACCAAGCAGAAACTCTACACCGAATGCAGGAAGCTGATGTCTGCCTGCCAGAAGGGCATAAAAGTAGACCGGGCCCCTGATGAGATGCTCCTGGGAGTTTCCGAAAGTTTCCAGGCTCTCTCACAGCTAACAGCGACATGCCTCCAGTTCACAACCTGCATGCACTGTGCAGAGCATCATGTGGAAGTGCTCAGTAACTTGAGAGAGGTTATCATGACTTATAAAACCTTTGTGCAAGCCTCTGAGGATGCATGCGGCAGAAGGTCAGATGATTTAAGGGTGAAACTACTGGCTCAACAGTATACTGCACTGACTGCTGGGGTTTTCTGTCTCACCCAGCTATTCAAAAGTGATTCACCTTCGCAATAGAAAACAGTGTTTGTGAAGTTTGTGGGCGTGAGAGAATACAATGAAACATCCCAAAAGATATTGGAATTGTGTACCAAGTACATTACAGAGCACAGAGTCCATCCTTTGCAGACAATATGTGTGTTGAGCAACACATTTTTTTTATTCATTCATGGGATGCGGGTGTCGCTGGTAAGACCAGCATTTATTGCCTATCCCTAATTGCCCTTGAGAAGGTGGGGGTGAGCTGCCTTCTTGCACCTTTGCAGTTATAACATTGTTATAAGTCATGTGGCTAGTGCCAGCTAATAAGAACTTTGTATTGATGATGCAACACAATGTCTTATTTGGGTGTTGACATCGAACTCTTGGCAGCTGATTGTTCATGCACGACTTCCATATGCTTCATATAACGATGCTGATCAGTGCATTAGAAGGCTGATCTTTCACCCATAGAACTAAGTTTTGAGTCCAGCTCATTGCGTTAGGGTGAAACTTTCTTCTCACCACTGGCTGTAAGGTCTTTGGATTATCATGTTTAAGGGGTTGTCAATCAAGTTCCGAGAGGGAACAAGGTCATGCCACAAAATTCTTTATAATTTGATATGAGTTGACACTAAATTGCCAATCTCACTCAGAGGGGAAAACTGATGGCTTCTGTATGAATGAAATTGTTGTGCGCATGTGTGTGTGTGCGTGTGTGTATGAGTGTGCATGTGTGTGTGTGCGCATGTGTGCGTGTGTGTATGAGTGTGCAGGTGGGTATTTATATGTGTGCGTGTGTGTATGATTGTAAATGTGGGTATTTATATGTGTGTGTGTGTGTATGAGTGTGCAGGTGGGTATTTATATGGGTGCGTGTGTGTATGAGTGTACATGTGGGTATTTATATGTGTGCGTGTGTGTATGAGTGTACATGTGGGTATTTATATGTGTGCGTGTGTGTATGAGTGTACATGTGGGTATTTATATGTGTGCGCGTGTGTATGAGTGTGCAGGTGGGTATTTATATGGGTGTGTGTGTGTATGAGTGTGTATGCGGTTATTTATATGTGTGCGTGTGTGCATAAGTGTGCAGGTGAGTATTTATATGTGTGCGTGTGTGTATGAGTGTGCATGTGGGTATTTATATGTGTGCGTGTGTGTATGAGTGTGCAGGTGGGTATTTATATGTGTGCGTGTGTGTATGAGTGTGCAGGTGAGTATTTATATGGGTGCGTGTGTGTATGAGTGTACATGTGGGTATTTATATGTGTGTATGAGTGTGCAGGTGGGTATTTATATGTGTGTGTGTGTGTATATGAGTGTACATGTGGGTATTTATATGTGTGCGTGTGTGTATGAGTGTGCAGGTGATTATTTATGTGTGTGTGTGTGTATGAGTGTACATGTGGGTATTTATATGTGTGCGAGTGTGTATGAGTGTGCAGGTGGGTATTTTTGTGTGTGTGTGTGTATGAGTGTGCAGATGGGTATTTATATGTGTGTGTGTGTGTGTGTGTGTATATGAGTGTACATGTGGGTATTTATATGGGTGCGTGTGTGTATGAGTGTACATGTGGTTATTTATATGTGTGCGTGTGTGTATGAGTGTGCAGGTGGGTATTTATATGGGTGCGTGTGTGTATGAGTGTACATGTGGGTATTTATATGTGTGCGTGTGTGTATGAGTGTGCAGGTGGGTATTTATATGGGTGCGTGTGTGTAAGATTGTACATGTGGGTATTTATATGTGTGCATGTGTGTATGAGTGTGCATGTGGTATTTATGGGTGCGTGTGTGTATGAGTGTGCAGGTGGGTATTTATATGGGTGTGTGTGTGTATGAGGGTGCAGGTGGGTATTTCTATGGGTGCGTGTGTGTATGAGTGTGCAGGTGGGTATTTCTATGGGTGTGTGTATGTATGAGGGTGCAGGTGGGTATTTCTATGGGTGCGTGTGTGTATGAGTGTGCAGGTGGGTATTTATATGTGTGCGAATGTGTATGAGTATACATGTGGGTATTTATATGTGTGCATGTGTGTATTTATATGTGTCCGTATGTGTATGAGTGTACATCTGGGTATTTATATGTGTGCGAGTGTGTATGAGTGTGCAGGTGGGTATTTTATATGGGTGCATGTGTGTATGAGTGTACATGTGGGTATTGATATGTGTGTGTGTGCAGGTGGGTATTTATATGGGTGCGTGTGTGTATGTGTATACATGTGTGTATTTATATGTGTGCGTGTGTGTATGAGTGTGCAGGTGGGTATTTATATGGGTGCGTGTGTGTAAGATTGTACATGTGGGTATTTATATGTGTGCATGTGTGTATGAGTGTGCATGTGGTATTTATGGGTGCGTGTGTGTATGGGTGTGCAGGTGGGTATTTATATGTGTGCGAGTGTGTATGAGTATACATGTGGGTATTTATATGTGTGCATGTGTGTATGAGTGTGCATGTGGTATTTATATGGGTGCGTGTGTGTATGAGTGTGCAGGTGGGTATTTATATGGGTGCGTGTGTGTATGAGTGTGCAGGTGGGTATTTATATGGATGTGTGTGTGTATGAGTGTGCAGGTGGGTATTTCTATGGGTGCGTGTGTGTATGAGTGTACATGTGGGTATTTATATGTGTGCGTGTGTGTATGAGTGTGCAGGTGGGTATTTATATGGGTGTGTGTGTGTATGAGTGTGCAGGTGGGTATTTATATGTGTGCGTGTGTGTATGAGTGTGCAGGTGGGTATTTATATGGATGTGTGTGTGTATGAGTGTACATATGGGTATTTATATGTGTGCGAGTGTGTATGAGTGTGCAGGTGATTATTTATATGTGTGTGTGTGTGTGTATGAGTGTACATCTGGGTATTTATATGTGTGCGAGTGTGTATGAGTGTGCAGGTGGGTATTTATATGTGTGCGAGTGTGTATGAGTGTGCAGATGGGTATTTATATGTGTGTGTGTATGAGTGTACATGTGGGTATTTATATGTGTGTGAGTGTGTATGAGTGTGCAGGTGATTATTTATATGTGTGTGTGTGTGTATGAGTGTACATCTGGGTATTTATATGTGTGCGAGTGTGTATGAGTGTGCAGGTAGGTATTTATATGTGTGCGTGTGTGTATGAGTGTGCAGGTGATTATTTATATGTGTGTGTGTGTGTGTATGAGTGTACATGTGGGTATTTATATGTGTGCGAGTGTGCATGAGTGTGCAGGTGGGTATTTATATGTGTGCGTGTGTGTATGAGTGTGCATGTGGGTATTTATATAGGTGCGTGTGTGTGAGTGTGCATGTGGGTATTTATATGTGTGCGTGTGTGTAAGAGTGTGCATGTGTGTATTTATATGTGTGCGTGTGTGTATGAGTGTACATGTGGATATTTATATGTGTGCGTCTGTGTATGAGTGTGCAGGTGGGTATTTATATGCGTGTGTGTGTGTATGAGTGTACATGTGGGTATTTATATGTGTGCGTGTGTGTATGAGTGTGCAGGTGGGTATTTATATGTGTGTGTGTGTGTATGAGTGTACATGTGGGTATTTATATGTGTGCGTGTGTGTATGACTGTGCAGGTGGGTATTTATATGGGTGTGTGTGTGTATGAGTGTGCAGATGGGTATTTATATGTGTGTGTGTGTATGAGTGTACATGTGGGTATTTATATGTGTGTGTTTGTGTGTATGAGTGTACATATGGGTATTTATATGTGTGCGTGTGTGTATGAATGTGCAGATGGGTATTTATATGTGTGTGTGTGTATGAGTGTACATGTGGGTATTTATATGGGTGCGTGTGTGTATGAGTGTACATGTGGTTATTTATATGTGTGCGTGTGTGTATGAGTGTGCAGGTGGGTATTTATATGGGTGCGTGTGTGTATGAGTGTACATGTGTGTATTTATATGTGCGCGTGTGTGTATGAGTGTACAGGTGGGTATTTATATGGGTGCGTGTGTGTAAGATTGTACACGTGGGTATTTATATATGTGCGTGTGTGTATGAGTGTGCAGGTGGATATTTATGTGTGTGTGTGTATGAGTGTACATGTGGGTATTTATATGTGTGCGTGTGTGTATGAGTGTGCAGGTGGGTATTTATATGTGTGTGTGTGTATGAGTGTGCAGGTGATTATTTATATGGGTGCGTGTGTGTATGAGTGTACATGTGTGTATTTATATGTGTGCGTGTGTGTATGAGTATACATGTGGGTATTTATATGGGTGTGTGTGTGTGTATGAGTGTGCAGGTGGGTATTTATATGGGTGCGTGTGTGTATGAGTATACATGTGTGTATTTATATGTGTGCGTGTGTGTATGAGTATACATGTGGGTATTTATATGGGTGTGTGTGTGTGTATGAGTGTGCAGGTGGGTATTTATATGGGTGCGTGTATGTATGAGTGTACATATGGGTATTTATATGGGTGTGTGTGTATGAGTGTGCAGGTGGGTATTTATATGTGTGCGTGTGTGTATGAGTGTGCAGGTGGGTATTTATATGGGTGCATGTGTGTATGAGTGTGCAGGTGGGTATTTCTATGGGTGCGTGTGTGTATGAGTGTGCAGGTGGGTATTTTTATGGCTGCGTGTGTGTATGAGTGTGCAGGTGGGTATTTATATGGGTGAAGTTGGATGAGGGAATCGCCTTCTGGTAACCTTTAGAATATTATGATAAACGATGCCAGGACCGCTTTTAATCAGCATGGCATAAAGGATGTTCCTTGTTTTTCATTCATTGGCTCAAAACACCTACAACCTCCTCCTGGAATAAAAGAAAAGAAACGTAAATTCCATAAATGGGTATAAAATAAATATTTATATTGTTCAGTACACGCTTTCGCAGAAGTATATTATTGTACGTGTATATACATATATATATATATATATACATATATAAAGAGAGAGAGAGAGAGGCTCGTTACAATTTCAGGTATTTTGTCAAATTATTTTCTCTTTCAACGATAATTTACATAAATTGACCTTTGCGTCTACAATCTGAAAACTGCAGCGATCTGCAGTTGCAGAGTTATGTGACCCGAGAATTAGTAATTACCCTGCTCACAGTCATTTTCTTACTCAACATTGAAGGTGAATATCCGCAGGGTAGAGGGGCGGGGAGGTGGGGGGGCAGGTGGTAAGATTGCCACAGTTGTAGCAGGAGAGCCCAGAAAATCGCTGGAAGCATTATTTCCGCTATTTGTTCCAGGATTTCCGCGGCTCTTCCACCAAATTTAAAGCAGATGAGTGGGATAATCCCCTGCAAAAGTTATCCTTTTTGGCTCATGCTATTCTATGGCACTAATTTCACAATGGTTGATATGAAACTTAAATTAGGTTTTACAGAGTAGCAAACTAACATTTATTTACTGTTATTAAATAGAGATGTGAAGCACAAGCAGTATAATGTACAAACATCAATACAATGATCAAAGTCTATAATGGATTACTCCTTTGTAAGAGGTTATTTGGAAGGAATAAAATAATCCTATTAGTTCTGGTTATTGATGAGCAGGAATTCAATAGGTTTCATCATCTCATTCACAGGTTTCCAGACAAATGGGCCTGTTAGCAAAAATACAACCGGACAATGACAATGAGCACACAATTAGTTCATTCAGATTACAGGAAGCACCTGGGGCTGAATTTTCGGTTGTCTGTAGACTCAGTTAGCAGCCTAGCGGTGAGCATTGGAGCTTAGCGACCAGGCACGCAGCTTTTAGCGCCCCGACGGAAAACTCATTAGAGGCTCACTATAGGTGCAAACCATTAGGGTTTGGCTGCTGACCATCAGTCCGATCATGACGTATTCCTGGTGCAGTGCGCACGCTTGCACCCAGGTCGCTAAATTCGGTGCATGCACCTCATTGAGCACCCGCCAATAACAACGGCTGGAAAAACAGTCGGTTCAGGCTTGCAGATTCGTTAACTGGTGGCTACTTAAAGGGATGAGGAAGCGCTTCCATCGGAGGTCACAGTCAGTGCAACGTTTACATACAGCACAGTGCGTGAGCCTCTGAGTTTGCAGCGGCAGACAGACATAACAATACAGGTTGAAAACAAGTGATTTTGAAAACTTTAATGGGTGCATTACTATAAGACTTGGCTTTCCCCGGTATCTGATTTGGAGTTCTGCGCATGCGCAATGGGCCCGCAAAATGTACCGACCAAACTTTTGTTATCGCCCCCACACCCCGCCCCACCCCCCAGCTCTGGTGCGCAATGGCTGATTTATCTCCCCTCTCAGCTCTTCGACTAATTCTGATGAATTTCTGGGCGGGAGGCGCAAACATTTTCAAAGCATTAAAAGTGCCATTCCGCCTTGATTAACGCCAGATCAGCGGCGCGACCAAATTTCTCCCCCTCCCCCCCACTATTTACATTGATGCAGCCGTTAGTAATTTTAATCAGTTAACCAAACCAAACTAGGTGAACAAATATTTTCTGCTTTAATTAAAAAGGAAAGAGGAAAAATTACAAATTTTATGAGAAAACTATTTTTATATTTTTGTGACGTTGGAAATCTGAATTTGCACAATATATTTTTGTGGAATTGCTTTACATTTTTTAGTTATTTTTGCTCTCCAGCAAGTACTGTTTCATGTTGGGATGGCATTCTATTGGCCAGTGACCAGTTTCTGTGTGTGTGGAGAATAAGTGTCAGGAGGTTATCTTGGCTATGGGACCACCTCCTTCAAGCACTTCCCACATCCAAAGTTGCACAGGTTTAGCTGTGTAGTTGGGGGGAGGTCATTGAGTAACAATCAGAAGTATGAACCCCAGCTCAAGGGTTTAAAGCCAATTATAATGAGCCTTCACTTGCTAACTCGACTGAGATCACAGAACAAGGATCAAACCTGGGACCTTTCTAATCTAAATGGCTAATCTACACTGGGCCACTGTTGAAGAAGCAAAATAATTATTTCATGTCAATATTGAGCACTCTGCAAAGTTTTTCTTTGTGCTGAGGCATGGGTAACCATGATATATTTGCACCATCATGGCACTGTAGCACCCAACATCATTAACAAGGTAGAGGAAACGCTAAAATGGACCCTTGTCCTTTCTTAATTTTTTTAAAATCTGAAAATCCGAAGAACTTGATTGGCACTATCCTCTCATCTCTGGGGCCTATGTTTTTGTCCAGCTCAGAGAGGTGGGACTATGGTCTCAGCTTTGCCGGCTAGAAGAATTTTAAGCCAAGAGTTTGGCCAGTCCAGATGCAATCCATAGTGGGTTCAAATGCATAGCACAATATTGCTCATTATTCAGCTCAGACTGACATTAAATTGAAAATATCGTGTAGCGTTCATTAGTATTATTTTAGGTTTCATCCTCGTGTTCAAGTTCCTCCATCACCTCAACCCTCCCTATCTCTGTAACCTCCTCCAGCACTACATCCCTCCGAGAACTCTGTGTTCCTATAATTCTGGCCACTTATACATTCCCTACTTCCTTTGCTACACCATTGGTGGCTGTACTTTCAACTGTCTAGGCCCTAAGGTCTGCAATTCCCTCCCTAAGCCTCTCCGCTTGTCCACCTCTGTCTCGTCCTTTAAGACACTCCATAAAACCTACCTCTTTGATGAAGCTTTTGGTCGCCTGTCCTAATGTCTCCTTTTTCGACACGGTGTCAATTTTTGTCTGATTACACTCCTGTGAAGCATCTTGGGACATTTTACTGTGTTGAAGGCACTGTATAAATGTAAGTTTTTATTGTTATGGTTGATATGGGAAAAATCCCACTGGTGTTGTACAGAATGATCTTCCAAGGCTGGGATTAAGCCACAACATTGGAACATAGTAGAGGGAGCTTCGCTTTGTATCTGTACCATACCTGACCTGGGATGCTTGATGCTGACACTGGGAAGTGGTTGATTTTAATTCTACCCGACCGACAGAAACTAGGTGGGGGAGGGCCTGCAATTTAGGCCAGCAAGTGCTTTTCGCATTCACCCCACATTCCCACCCAACCAAAACCTGTTTGGGGTTACAATTGACCCCTCGGTGTTTCACTATAAAGGGCACAACATTCTTCAAATTTTTCAACAAAAAAAATTAAATCCCTGAGGGGAACGGCTCCTGCTAGCAATTCCTCTTATTGGACTCTCAAAACAAATAATAAAAAATGCTATCCTGTATTGACTGTATTTGGAAAATGCTCCAACACAACTCTACAAATGAATATTAGATGCAAAATCAGTACAAAAGTGTGCCAATGACATCATGTAAGTATTGGTTTGAAAAAAATAATATAAAATCAGGCCTGTGGTGTATGTAGCACACAAATCACTGACTCCACACGGTCTGGTGTAAGTCTAACTGCTGTGACCTTCGTCCTTTATTGTTCAGCTCCAGAGTGTCTCCCAGGTGTGGTGGTCAGCCTTATATAGCCCTTGTTACAGGTACTACCAGGGTTTCCCACCGCAGCGCCCTCTGTGGTGTGGCATAGTACTTACATTACATTTAAGGTACTGGGACGATACACATATCATCACATAACAAGGCCCTATGTAAGTGTACGTGATTTGACTCTGCTCATTAACAAGTGAAGCATGACTGTTCTTCATATGCTTTTTTCATGTGTTCAGTAGTACGTCAATCTGTCGTGTTGTGGTGAAATTTGTACCACCAAAGTCTTTTATTAAAGCATTGAAATGAGAGAGTGAGGGAATGCTTTTATTGGACTGACAAATGGTGATGCAATGTTTTTAGACACTTGAATTTCCCAGTGTATGTACAATGCACTTTGCACCTTGTTCCAAGAGACAGCATTGTCACTCTTTCTATAAGATGTATAATCCTATGTAAAGCTTTGAGAAGCAGTCTTGGTAATAGGAAATGTACTTGGTATGGCTTTGTATTTGCAATGCAATGATAAAAGGCCTCATTTACTGTAATAAGTTGCGTAGCAAAAAATGAACACTAAAATATCCTGTATGCTCTTAGATCTAATTAAAACATTTCAGGTATGTTTGTTATTAGACTGTCTCTGAAACAATTAAATGATATTTTGATGCATTGCAAATGTCTTGCTTAAATTAGTGAGCAATTTGTTTTTGAATGTACAAATTTAAACTGCTGAAACAGTGGTGGAATGACAGATTCAATCAGGGGCACTGAGGGAGTTGAGACAAGACACACAACCTGGTGTTGAAAATCCACAATAAACTTTTATTTTCTATTATTGGAAGTTGAGGCAATGTGTGTGTGTGAGTGTGATCCTGCTACTGAGTACCTGACACATTTCTCTGTACGTGAGGAGCACGATAAACATCTAAGCTGTTGTTGCTATGATGTACAGATATGGCTATCTTTCTCCATGTGTGATAGGCAAATATTGATATGAATGAATGAATGAATCCTTCAGGTCAGAGACCAAAGGTGAAACCGAAACTAAAATAGTGGCATTTTGCACTTGTGCCTCAATTTGATATGATTTATGTTTATTTAGTAGGGAGTGGTGAAGGTGAATGAAGAAGATTACTGATTATAGAAGCCACTCGTAGACCACAAGATACTGACGGATAAGGAAGGACATTCAGCTCATATTAGTCCATCCCTCCAGAGGGTCCCTACAATCTCACCACTGCAGACTTCAAGGGGGTTATTTTAACCTAATCCGCCTGGCAGAAAGCTGATGGGATCGGATGAGCTTTAAGTGGAAAATAAAATCCGGCGGGGTGCAGAACAGACAGCCGATCGCATCATGTGTGGGCTTGGGTCTGACATATGATTCCAGCATATCTGGCATTGAGCTGTAGGATCTTAGAGCAAAGGAATTACTAGACAAAAAAAAACAAGGTCCATCTAGTTCTCCTGGTACTAACCTGGCCGTCACATAATATAACAATAATGGAATTAGCGACTAATCATGGCAATCAATCTCCATCAATTAGTCATCAACAGACCCAGATATGGGGTGAGGAAAACCCCAGTGGTGGATAGCTTAGGGAACCAGAGGTCCAAAGTCACCCGCTCCTCCCAAGCATGCTCCGCTTACCACATGTCACGTCTTAAATTACTCATATACTGTATCCCAAAATATAATTTTCTGAACAAAATCTAATTTGCATTTGAATGAATCAATACGACCTGCTTCCAGCGTCTCCCTAGGGAATCTGTTCCATAGATTGACATTGACCACTTGCTCCAATTGGCCCCGATATTGATGGGGAGCTGGGGCGGTTGCGGGTGAGGCTGAACCCGGCAAGGCCGGGGGCATGGGAGTCCTGCCGATCTTAATAGCAGGACCTCATTAACATTTTGTAGCTCGATTTCCCACCCGGCAGTTAGCCAAATGGACAGCTTGGCTGGCCAGCGGAAGGGAACACCAGTGGCAGGAGGCCACAGCCATGGACACTGGCAATGGGGAGGTCGGAGAGGCCAGTGATCGGGAGGGTGGGGGCGGGGGGGGGGGCGGTGGTGGGAGGAGAGAACATGGCCGCAATTTGGGGGTAGAGGCCAAAATCTTTCTTGAGGGGCTGGGGAGAGTATTCCTGCTCATCCTGGCCTCACGAAGAGTGCTGATGGAGGCACTTATCTTATGGAACCGGCATCTCCCGCTTCCCTTTCCCTGCCGAGTTTCCCGACCACTGGGAAACCGGGCTCCCAACTGCACTTTGGGATTTAAATATGTTAATGAAGTTTGCTGTCTTTCCACAATGGATCCACCGCTGTAAAAAAGGCAGTGGGCATGTTCCCTGTATTTAACTCTTTAATGCCCAGCCCAACCCTCTCCCACCTGTTGTGGGGGGTGGGGGGGTGCTAATATCGAGGCCATTATTTCTGCAGATTCGTTTTGAATTTACCCTCCTTCAAGCGCAGGCTGTGTCCTCTGACTCTACTGTTCTGGACAAGGTGAAACAGCTTGTTATGGTCTCTATAAAATATGGTCCATTTAGAATCCTAAAAACAGCAATCATATCACCTCTCAACTTCCTCTTTTCCAGTGAGAACATGGCCAATTTTCATAATCACGCTTCATAATCCAGTCCCTCCATCTCCTCAATCATTCTGGTTGCTCTGTTCTTTCTCCTTTCAATAACTGCAAAATCCTTTTTGTGATGTGGTGACCAGAACTGTACACGTACTCCAAGTGTGGTCACACCAATGATTTATAAAGTGGCAGGATAACCTCACTATTCCGAGTCAATATTGGCCGTCAATTGCATCCTGGACCTTGTGAAAGTCAGCAACCCTTGAATCTGCATGGGCCTATCACACTGCTTTGCTATGCTGCCGAAATTGCCCCTTTCTATAAGAGCTGTGACCGTCTCAAAGAGGCAGCCACGGGTCGGTAAGCACTCACCGCTCGGTCGGCGCGGCCGGGCCGCCATTTCAAAAATTGCCCTCGTGGATTTTCCCGGCAGAGAATGTCTCCGTTCCGCTCGTGTTGTCACCCCATCGACCCCTTACCGACCGGCCGTGACCCCCCTTTCTGCTCCGCATGGGAAATTGTCCCTCGGGAGCGGATTGGCCACCGCTCAGTGCCCCCGACAGCTTTCCCCGGCGGGAAGCTGCTTGTGGCTGGAGATGCGAAAGCGGAGATGCACTGCCACGGCCGCCTTTTTAATTTTAATTGTTGGCTGACTGCCAGGTCGGCCCGACAATGGTGGCCACAGGTTCAGCCGGGCCACCAACAGGCAGCCCGGCTCCCCCTCTTGGGTACCAGGCTGCTCGCCCGGCTGAAACCCTCCCTGGTGGCCCAGTGTTTGCCACTAAAGTGGCTACAGAGTTCGCAGCAGCCCTCCCCTTTAACTGAAGGGGAAGGACGTTATGACGCATCGCGCTGACGTCATCAGCAACGTGCTGACCTCATCAACGCGGCGCTGATAACTTGCAGCGACGGCCGTTCCGACCCGCCCACCCTTCCACCGCGCTGACGACAGCATATCCGCCCCGCTCAAAAAAAAAACAAAGAGCTGAATTTCCCCAGATTTTTCGCCCCATACATTGGGGCAGACGAAACACTTTAAAGATCGGTAGGTACGCCCTGTTTCGGGCAGAGGGCAATTTCGGCCCCAATGAGTTCTCCAGCTCTCCTGTTAAGTGACAACTATGCTACAGCCTGGCTGATGTTACAGCGATCGCCTCTGGCTACCTGAGTGAATATTGAATGTGGTCATAAAAATTGAATGTGGTCATCACCTTCATGGACATAGAGGCCTCGATATTAATGCCTCCCATGGGTGGGAGGGGGGCTTAAACTGTCAAATGCGCACAACGCGGCCCTATTCCACCTGTTGCCTCTGATACAGTGGCGGGTTTTGTGCCATCTGAGTGTTTAATGCCGTGGAGTGGCGGGGCACTTCATTAACATATTTAAATCAGGCTCCCACAGTGCAATTGGGAGCTCAATTTAAAATTCACTACTGCTACGTGCGTTTCACAGGGGTCGGGAAACCAGGCAGTGAAAGGGAGGCGGGAGCTGTCAACTCCACAAGCAAAGTCCCTTTCTCAGCACTCCTTTTGGGCCAGAAGGTGGAGGAGTGCTCCCTCTGGCCTCTCAAGGAAGCCTTTGGCCACCCCCTTGCTGATTGCAGCCTCTCTCTACCCCCTGCCACAATCCCCAACCCCCGATTAAGAGAGACTGTTCCCAAGGGTTCCCGGCTGCGGCTTCCTACTGCTGGCTTTCCCTCCCACCTGCCAACATGTTGTCAATTTGGCATCTGCCGGGCAGGAAACAGATCCAAAAAATGATGGCCAGTGGGTGGCAGGATTGCCCTATTGCCTCTTTGCTGAAGCGCACTCTTCTTATACACATCTCCTTAGTAAGGTCCTCATATGATCTGTGCTGCCTCTATTCTCGATGTGAAGGGGAATAATATCTGGTCGATGACTCTCATTTCCGCCATGGTCTGCTGCTCCTCCTCCTCCATGATAATGGCATACAATGGTAAACCCATAGGGAGTGCCATACCTGCTCCTGAGAAGGCGTCACTATGAGTAGGAGATGAGGTGGGGGGATGAAATTCTTCCGATGGTCTGAACGTGTCGGAAGCAGTGATAAGCAAGTCCAGGTCTGCATAGGCGGAATGACAAAAACATTTGCTGCAAAAAATAGTGTTTCTTAGCTGCAGAAATCACTAATGAAAGCCTTCACATCCTTCAGACTCACAAACTCCTCACTTCCGACTGATCCTGGAACCAGCTGTGCCTTGTACATCACAGTTTCACTTACCCTGGGTGTTTAACAAGTGTAAAAGCAGGAACCAGGGAGCTACAGCTCCACTGGCCCTCATTATAATATATGTAAATCATAACACTTGGGATTTGGAGGGAAGGGCCAAAAAGCACAAGGGAGTTCAGGGTGGGTGGCAGGATGGGTGGAGGATTTAATAGCGGACAACTGGTGTGAATGGCTTCTGCCTAAGCACCCTGCCACAAAAATGTACTTGTTCTGATTATGCACCGGAAATATGCCAAGATACGGTGAGGAAATTCTCCCCCATCATCCTTAGGCAGGGGGTCAGCTTTCACACTACGCCATCAATGTCCCACCACCAACAATTCCAAGGCTTTTTGCCAACTATCTGACTGCCTATTCGACGTCAAGTCCTCGATGAGTTGCAAAACTACTTGACTCCTTCCGACTTGTGCACCTCTTGCTCCAGGCCCATCAATGACCCTGTGGCTCCTTCAGCTTGAATCCAGTAATGTGCATCCTCAATGTCTCTTTCACCATGAGCTGAGCTTATTACATCTGGTCTGTGAGACGGTGAAAACCAGATTAAAGCAGCCCTTAAAGGGATGGGCTCAGTTAAAGTTAAGTCACCGCAAATTGGGATAAAAATGTTGGTAGCATTTATAAAGGTTGCTGATATTTTTAATGTATAGTTCAGAATTTGCAAATGTTGTTTGTGTAACAGGAATACCTGGCGAAACCCAGTGTACAAATTAAACATGAAATCTGGAAACCATTTGAAACCAAGTGATGGAGCAACAAGACTCTTCAACCCTCCTATCTCTGTAACCTCCTTCAGCCTTACAAGCCTCTGATAACTCTGTGTACCTCTAACTCTGGCCTCTTGTGCAACCCTCACATCCTTCGCCCTACTGTTGGTAGCCGTGCCTTCAGTCATCTAGGCCCTAACTTTTGGATTTCCCTCCCTAAACCTCTCTAGCTCTCTCTCCTCCATAAGACGCTGCTTAAAACCTACAGTTTTGACCAAGCTTTTGATCACCTGTCCTATTGTTTCCTTCTTTGTCTCCTGTGAAGCGCCTTGGAAAATTTTACGACGTTAAAGGCGCTATATAAACAGGTCGTTGTTTGATGACGGGTGAAGTGCAGAAGGTATAGAATGAGACAATGGTGTAGAGAATGGCCCCTGCCTCCCACTCAAGCGCATCCTCTGCAGATTTGCGATATGCCTGGCAGGATGAAGAGTAGGAGAACTCAAAGGTGCAGCTGACTGTTACCGCCGCCGGCAAAGCCAGCCCTATGTTGTACCCAAGCCGCAGCTGCCCTTGCAGTAGATGGAACAGCTCTGTTTCTCGCTGTCTGCTGGCGTGGAGCCTGTGTAAAGCAGTTCACCGTGATTTTGGCCAGGTAAGTGGGCCTCTCTTTGTAAATGTGAGTGGGAGGGCACCAGCAGGTGGCCCCAGTCTGTCACTGGTTCAGCCTAACCTGCCCGGGACCCTTCCAGTGCTCCTCCTCTTCTTCCTACATAAAATAGGTAAAGAGAGAATTCCTATTAGAAACATAGAAACATAGAAAATAGGTGCAGGAGTAGGCCATTCGGCCCTTCTAGCCTGCACCGCCATTCAATGAGTTCATGGCTGAACATGCAACTTCAGTATCCCATTAGGTAACCCCTTGTCCTGAAATTGTAGTCATACTGCAAAAAAATGGCAGTGCAGAACACTTGATATAAAGCCTCTGGAACAACGAAAGAAATGAAAGAAGAGAAAGAGTTCAGATATAACCTGAAAATGTTGAGGTGGAGCTTGAGGTGTAAACAGCATGACCTGGTGGCTCTGTGCTCTATTTTCTATGGGGGAGGTAGATAGCTGAGTGCTATACCAGCAGAAGTGCTGGGAAATGGCATAGACGTGATGAGACCCGGGCCTAATTTTAATGGCCCGTAACTTGTGGTCAGCGGCGATGCAACAGTGATCACCGCTGACCTAGAAGCAAGTTGACCAGAGAATCTTACGATCGCTGTGGCGGAAACTTTAGGTTTCTCAATGTGTAATTGATTGCAGTGCTGTGAATAGAGTTTTGCTAGCGTAGTGCAGCAGTGATGTCATCAAGCTGTCTAAACAGCCAATCATATTGAAGAATTCTCACAGACAGCAATACAGGAAATAAAAAGCACTGATTATCTGCATTTAAAAAAAATCTTAGAGTGAAATAAAGGTTGGGGCATATACATGGGATTAATGTAGAAGCTGAAATATCATGAACAAACTTTAAAAATTATATATATTTTTTAAATTGTAATTTTTATCATAATGGAGAAATTTGACAGTCCACAAATATAAAAATTCGCTTTTCAGGGCCAGAAAGATCGTTTAACAGTCAATATGCTGTTAAAACCAAGTTATACCTATTCCAACAAGGCTTAACATTTAATGAGATATTTAGCAGCGATATTAGTGCGAAAAAGCTCAGGTTTTCATTAGTTCCACTGATTTCACTGATTGCTGACTATGGGGGGAGGGGTGGTGGTGTCCACAATGCAGCCTGTGTTGGAGCAGTGAATGACTGACTGCAATTTCAGGATTTCCGCACTTAGATGCGCATACGCTATATCCTGAAATTGCGGTCAGTTTCAGAGAGTTGACTCTTTGCCGTCATTACCCACCGCAAAATCCGGACCAATATAATTAAAGGCAAACTGACTTCTGCTTTCAGTACTCACCATCATCATCATAGGCAGTCCCTCGGAATTGAGGAAGACTTGCTTCCACTCTAAAAATGAGTTCTTAGGTGATTGAACAGTCCAATACGAGAATTACAGTCTCTGTCACAGGTGGGACAGATAGTCATTGAGGGTAAGAGAGGGTGGGACTGGTTTGCCGCACAGTCTTTCCGCTGTCTGCGCTTGGTTTCTGATGCTCTCGGCAATGAGTACTAAACCAGGGCTGGATCACTGGAAAAGAGTGCCAAAATTTGGCCAATCTGTTACAACAACAACTTACAGCGTTGTCAATGTAGAAAAACATTGCTGTGGAGCCAGGAGGAGCAGGGGATTCAAACAATCAATCAGGCGTACAGTTGTGGTGGGAAAGGTTAGGAGGACTGGCCAAACGCTTGCTTGAAAAGATGGGATTTGAGAACATCTATAAAGATGGAAAGTGAAATGAGAAGAAGGGGTGAGTTAGTAATGCCACTAAAAGCTTTGGCACCAATGGCTGGATGAAGGGTGTGCAGGTGATGTGTGGGTCCACAGAAGGCCAGGGCTGGAGTGCATGGGAGGGAAAATAAGGCTGAAGGTGGTTGCAGGAATAAGAGTATGAAACGTTTGAAGAAAAAGGGGCCTACATTCAACATCATCATGCTTGTTTCACAGGCATAAAATTGGCACAATAATAATTAATTTAGCAGTGGGATGGCCCGCGCCCAATTTGTGCATGCGTTCGGCCACTGTTAAATTCAGCAGGACCATTTTTCAGGCATTCCTGGTGGCTGTCTAAAACGAACATTAGACCTGTTTTAGTTGCCATTGGTGAAATTGATTGGTGATGAGCGGAGCATGAACTGGGCCTGCTCCACTCTGGATTCTTCGACCCCTGTGGCCACCAACGAAAGGTAAGATTATTTTATTTTAAAAGTTCAGAAATCATTGCTGTGGAGCCAGGAGGAGCAGGAGTGCTCTGCCAACTCCACAGCACTCCCGATCGCCCCCACCCCGCCCCATTGCTGCTTCATCACCTCACCCCCACCCTCCCATAGTAAACTTTGTCTGTTACATTTTGAACTTTTGCCAGTTCTGACGAAGGGTCATCGACCTGAAACATTAACTCTGTTTCTCTCCACAGATGCTGCCTGACCCGCTGAGATTTCTAGCATTTTCTGTTTTTATACTAGAGGTGACGAAAGTGTTTCAGCGGCAGCAAGAGTGAGGTAGGGGCAGAGGCAAGCAGAATTAAAAAGGTCTTGATGATCAATGAACAAGATGCCAAGGTTTGCATGGTTCAGCCTGAGCCTATGGTTGAGTAGGGGATGGAGTGAGTGATGAGGGAGCGGAGTTTACAGTGAGGGTCAGAAATGATGGCTTTGGTCGTCCTGATATTTACTTGGAGGAAATTGTGACATCCATGACTTCATATCAGACAGGCTGACTGACAGCTCAAGGTTTGTCATAGGGTGAAGGGAAATGGTGGGAGGTAGAGCTGGATGTCATCAGCTTACATATGGAAGCTGACAATGTGCCTGCAGATGATGTTACATAGAATTACATAGAATGTATGGCACAGAAACAGGTCATTCGGCCCAACTTGTCCATGCTGGTGATTATGCTCCACATGAGCCTCCTCCCACCTCTCTTCATCTGACCCTCTCAGCATAACCTTCTATTCCTTTCTTCCTCATGTGCTTTATCTGGCTTCCCCTTAAATGCATCTATGCTATTCGCCTCAACCACGCAATGTGGCAGTGCATTCCAGATTCTACATTCTAATGTTAATGAGGGTCAGATTACAGATAAGGAAAAGCAGGGAGCCAAGGATCGATCCCTGGGAATTTTAATGGAGCAGGAAGAGAAGCCTTTGTTGGAGATGTACTGGCTGCATTTGGACAAGTGGGAGTGAACGATCGAGAACAGTCACACGGAGCTAGAGGAGAGACGATGAAGGAGGATTTATCCACCAGTTTGAAAATGAAGCTTCTGTGACGACCTTCATGACCGGTCAGGATATTTTCTCCATATGCTGGTCTTGCGGTGGGTACTGCCTCAATGCAGCCAGCAATTAAAAAATATTACACAAATAAGAAATGTCAGAGGCTGTAACTGACTGTACTCTGTACTTTTTACATTTAATTGCTTAGTAACCAATGTTAAATAATGACTTGACCTTTGCGCTCAGATTCTTTACAGGGTTCCCTTGAGCAGTGATTGTAAAGCCTCTGCTTCATTCCTTGCTCTGCCGCCATGCTCACAGATGAGAAGCAGCACATTAGGGTTCATTAGGCAAAGACAGCCTTGTATTAGCTGAGTTTGGGGATATGTATGAGGCCTGAAAAGAAGTTGTTAGTGTGAGTTATAAATTGAATGGGTAAGTTGATGATTTCTTTCAGAAATATTCATTTTTGCATGTGTTTATTATGCTTATGAATTTAATGTACAGTTGACTGGGTGGACAACTGCCATGGCCACTGAAAGAAACTCCATCAAAGCCGATAAGAAACCCTTCGTGGTGCTCAGCTTTCCACTGTAGTGATTGCCAAATTGCTGGATTTATGCCATTATTTACATTGCAGCCAGTTGCATTGAAGCATAATAACATGGGTGATCTGGTAATGGTGTGATTTATGGCCAACACATGACCCTCAGCCGAGGAGGCCAATTAAGGGACATTAAGGCTGTGGAACCCCACCCCAATAGTTTGTAAATTATTGTAAGAGCATTTTATCCCTTAAATCTCTTGTTTTGCAGTTTATTCTTGCCCGCTTTGCCATCCAGAGTACTGTTCCTGTCAGAAGGCAATAATTTTCAGGGTCCCCATCCATTTCTAGATATAACAAAACTGAAAGCATTGTATAATCTATCCCCTAGGCATTCCCCTGTTCCTGATTATTATGGACAACCAGGAGGAGGAGCAGAGGGAGAAGGGAAGGGCAAGAATTTCTGGATAGTTTTATCCAGAATGTCATGTATGTACATGCTGTTTGTAGCCACCAGGTGGTGTCATTGTTGAAGGCCACTGAGCAGCATGCACATAGTGCTGCTCTGGTATAAAAGGCCAGCCATTTTGTGAGTCAGGCATTTTGGGCTGTAATAAAGCAGAGCCAAGGTTGTACCTTGTTCAGTACTCAGTTTGTGCCTTTATTGCATACATAACACAGAACACATTCACACCCCAGAGGAAAGCAAAGGTTCAGAAAGGGTGTGACTGTCAGGGTGCCAGGTAGCGGGGATTTAGGAGAGGTTGAAAAGGAGGTCCCGTAGACACTGGTCCTGTCCAACAGATACGATCTACTCGCGAGGACAAGGAGAAAGAATGCCGGGAGGACAGCCATAATGCAGACCAAGGAATCTTTGCTCAGAAAGCTGTCCAAGGAGAGGTGGTGGCGGGGGGGAGTGGGGGGGCGGGGGAGCGCGGCGGGGAACAGCAGAATA
Source organism: Pristiophorus japonicus (assembly GCF_044704955.1). Taxonomy (NCBI): domain Eukaryota; kingdom Metazoa; phylum Chordata; class Chondrichthyes; family Pristiophoridae; genus Pristiophorus; species Pristiophorus japonicus. Next base: position 64,812,946 of record NC_091977.1, on the reverse strand, counting down.
GAAATCTGGTAATGATAGGGGTTTCTATAATTAAGAGAATAGATAGCATCCTCTACAGCCATGAGCAAGAGTCCTGAAGAGTGTGTTGCCTACCTGGTCCCAGGGTAAGGGATATCTTGAGGTGGCCGGAGAGGTTGTTGGAAAGCAAGGGGGTAAATCCAGTTGTCATTGTCCATGTTGGAACAAATGACATAGGTAGGAGGTCCTGCTGAGGGAATATCAGGAATTAAGAACGAAATTAAAATGCAGGACATTGAGAGTAATTATCTCTTTATTATTGCCCGAGCCACGTGCATATTGGCATAAAGACAGACAGATCAGCGAGTTAATACGGCTAAAGGACAAAGCAAGTGCTCTACTCGGAACTCGTCAATGGCAAACGAGCCAAAGGCGGGCAGAGGAAACATTACAAGGACATCCTCAAAGACTCCCTGATAAAGTACGACATCCCCACTGACACCTGGGAGTCCTTGGCCACACACCACCCTAAGTGGAGGAAGTGCATTCGGGAGGGCGCTGAGCTCCTCGAGTATTCTCGCCGAGAGCATGCAGAAATCAAGCGCAGGCAGGAGAAGGAGCGTGCGGCAAACCAGGCTCCCTGCCCACCCTTTCCCTTAACGACTATCTGTCCGACCTATGACAGAGACTGTGGTTCTCGTATTGGACTGTACAGTCACCTAAGAACTCATGCTAAGAGTGGAAGCAAGTCTTCCTCGATTCCGAGGGACTGCCTATGATGATGATGATAGGACTGGTGTGAAAAAGAGTGCAGGAAGTGCAACAGAAAGCAAAGTGGATGTTGGAGATAATGGAAGAGTGAACGAGGGTGTCGCGAAGGGAACGGTCCCTTTGGAATGCTGTAAGGGGAGGGGAGGGGAAGATGTGTTTGGCAGTGGCATCGCGTTGGAGGTTGCGGAAGTGATGGAGGATGATCCGTTGAATGTGGAGGCTGGTGGGATGGAAGGTGAGGACAAGCAGAACCCTATTGTGGTTCTGGGAGGGATGGGAAGGCATGTGAGCAGGTGTGGGAAATGAGACAGACGCAGTCGAGGGCCCTGTCAACCGTGGTGGAGGGTAATCATCGGTTGGGGAAAACGGAAGCCATATCAGAAGCACTGGTGTGGAAGGTACCATTGTCAGAACAGATTCAACAAACTAGGAGAAGAAAATAGAGTCCTTACAGGGAGCATGGTGGGAGGAAATGTAGTCTAGGCAGATGTGGGAGCCAGTGGACTTTTAGGAGATATTGGCTGACATCCTATTCCCAAAAATGGAGATAGAGAAATCAAGGAAGGGAAGGGGTTGGAGCTGGGCAATGTTAAGGTGAGGGACGGGTGTGTCATGTATTCAACTGTCATTGTAATCCATGTATAAGCTGACCTAAGTTGTACACCTTGAGAACACTGACCACAGGGGGGTGAACTTGTGGGAGACACTCCTAACCTGGACTTTCCGGTATAAAAGGGAAAGCTCCACCCGCCGTCTGTCTCTTGAGTTCTTGGTAATAAAGGTAACTGGTCACAGAGTGATCTTCTCTCAAGTATGGGCCTCGTGTGCATTTATACTGTATAGTAAGGACGTATCATTGGCGATGAGAAAGTGGGATTTAAGCCACGCGAGCATGGCCACTAGCAGCACAGAAGAGAGGTACTGTGTTGGTGATGGTTGGGACGACTTTATTGAGAGACTACAGCAAAGTTTTGTACTAAGGAATGGTTGTGACAGGATTCGGCCGACAAACGCAGGGCTCAGCTCCTGACGGTTTGTGGATCTAGAACGTACTCCCTGATGAAGGACCTTCTAGCGCCAGAGAAGCCGGCGGACAAGATGTTCGAAGAGCTCAGTGAGTTGTTCGGGGAACACCTTAAACTGGTGAGCAGCATGCACATGGCGAGACACCAGTTTTACACGCACCATTGGCGAGAAGGGCAAAGCGTTCCAAACTTCATGGCAGATCTCCGGCAACTGGTGAGCCTATGTAAGTTCCCAGATGCATGCAGAGCAAAGATGCTGCAGGACTTTTTTATTGAGGGCATCGGGCACGCTGGGGTTTCCAGGAAACTGATTGAGACCAAAGACTTGACCGTGGAAGCAGCGGCTCTGATAGCCCAGACAATTATCTCAGGGGAGGAAGAGACCAGAATGATTTATGGCTAAAATCTTGGCTCAGATGCAGCAAACGACCAGGGAGTCAACATTGTTAACACGGCACATAGTTCTCTAGGCAGACAAGGGAAATCGGACATGTCCCAGCATGCAGTCGAACCCAAAGGGGGAATTCAACAGAGACAATGGCTAGCTGAACGGCGATTCATGCCATCGCAATGGACAATGCGGCCAGTAATGGGGCCATCAACACCTGTTAATGGTGTGCTTAAGGACAGTTACAGAGACAGTCAGAGACGATCAACTGGTAATGGACCTTTTGTTTCCAACAATGAGGCCTCGAGCTCATGCTGGAGGTGTGGAGGCAAACACCCAACTAGAGCTTGCAGGTATCAGCAATATACCTGCAGAAACTGCAACGTCAGCGGTCACCTGGTGCGTATGTGCAGGAAGCCTGCAGCCAGGTTGATGTACGAGGAGGACCGGCCCGATGTAAGCCCTACGAGGCCAAACGAATACTGGGGGAAATCGTTGGAAGCTGAAGTTCAGCGAGTTCATGTGGAGCACATATACAGTTCATATACCAGGACGCCACCGATAATGATGAAAGTGCTCCTCAATGACATCCCAATATTAATGGAGCTGGACACGTGGGCCAGCCAGTCCCTGATGAGTATCAAACAGTTCGAAAAGTTGTGGGTGTCCAAGGCCAGGAGGCCAAAATTATTGCCGATTGACGCACTGCTACGAACATATACAAAGGAGATCATTCCGGTGCTAGGCAGCGCCACGGTAGTCGTGACCCACAAAGATTCAGAGAACAGATTGCCACTCTGGATTGTCCCGGGGGATGGTCCCGCACTACTGGTGAGGAGTTGGCTTGCTGTCATGAACTGGAAATGGGGCGATGTCAATGCAATTTCTTTCGTGGAGCGAGTATCATGCTCACAGGTCCTAGACAAATTTGACTCATTATTTCAACTCGGCATCGGCACTTTCATGGAGACCAAGTGGTGATTCACATAAACCCAGACGCCAGGCCAGTACACCACAAGGCCAGAGTGGTGCCGTACGTAATGCGGGAAAAGATAGAATGTGAATTGGACTGCCTGCTGAGGGAAGGCATTATCTCGCCAGTCGAATTCAGTGACTGGGCGAGCCCGATCGTGCCGGTGCTCAAGGCGGATGGGACAGTCAGGATATGTGGCGATTACAAGGCCACCATCAATCTGGTGTCACTCCAAGACCAGTACCTGCTACTGAGAGCGGAGGACCTCTTTGTGACACTATCTGGTGGCAAACTTTTTTCAAAATTGGACCTGACCTCAGCTTACATGACCCAGGAGCTGGCGATTGAGTCGAAGAAGCTGACCACCATCACGACACACAAGGGGTTGAGTATAACAGATGTCCGTTCGGGAGTCGCTCGGCTGCCACGATCTTTCAGCGAAATATGGAAAGCCTCCTCAAGTCGATTCCAAGGAAGGTGGTTTTTCCTCATCATGGGTCGCGATACTGAAGAACACCTCCACAATCTGGAGGAGGCGCTACGCAGACTGGACCGGGTAGGGATGCGACTGAAAAAGGCGAAGTGCGTCTTCTTAGCTCCAGAGGTAGAATTCCTGGGGAGGAGAGTAGCAGCAGACGGGATCAGACCTACTGTGTCGAAAACGGAAGCGATCCAGAGAGCACCCAAATCCCGTAACACGATGGAGCTGCGTTCGTTCCTGGGGCTCCTGAAATATTTTGGCAACATTCTTCCCAAATTGAGCACGCTGTTAGAGCCGCTACACGTGCTCCTACGCAAAGGTCACTATTGGCTCTGGGGAGACAGCCAGGAAAGGGCTTTTGATAGAGCACGCAATTTGTTATGCTCCATCTGTTAACGTTATACGACCCGTGTAAGAAACTAGTTTTAATGTATGATGCGTCGCCCTATGGTATCGGGTGTGTGTTGCAGCATGTGAATGCCAATGGTCAGTTACAGCCGGTAGCTTATGCCTCCAGAAGTCTGTCCCGGGCAGAAAGGGGCTACGGGATGGTAGAAAAGGAAGCGCTAGCATGTATATATGTAGTAAAAAAAATGCACCAGTACCTGTTTGGCAGGAAATTTGAGCTGGAGACAGATCACAAACCCCTAACGTCCCTTTTGGCCGACAACAAGGCCATAAATGCGAATGCATCGGCCTGCATACAGAGGTGGGCACTTACGTTAGCCGCCTATGACTACACAATTTGGCACAGACCGGGCATTGAAAACTGCGCCGATGCACTCAGCAGCCTACCACTAGCCACCATTGAGGGGGCAGCTGAGCTTGATGCTGAGATGGTCATGGCTGTTGAAGCTTTCGGAAGCGAAGGAACACCTGTGATAGCCCGTCAGATTAAAGTCTGGATAAATAAAGACCCGCTACTGTCTTTAGTAAAGAAATGTGTCCTGAATGGGGACTGGGCAGCCACGTACGGGGCATGCCCTGAGGAGTTTAAACTGTTTCACAAGCGCATGGATGAACTCTCGATTCAGGCCGATTGCCTACTGTGGGGAAACCGAGTAGTCATGCCCCAGAAGGGCAGAGAGGTGTTTATCAGAGAACTTCACAATGAGCACCCGGGCATTGTCATGATGAAGGCAATTGCCAGGTCACACGTTTGGTGGCCAGGAATAGATGCAGACCTGGAACTTTTTGTTCGCAGGTGCAACACGTGTGCTCAGCTGGGCAAAGCACCCAGGGAAGCCCCCCTTAGCCCCTGGTCCTGGCCCGCCAAGCCATGGTTACGCATCGATGTGGACTACGCAGGTGTTTTCATGGGAAAAATGTTTTTGGTTGTAGTAGACGCCTACTCCAAATGGATTGAGTGTGCCATTTTAAATTCAAGCACATCCTCTGCCACGGTAGAAAGTCTACGGGCAATGTTCACCGCCCGTGGTCTACCGGACGTCTTGGTCAGCGACAATGGCCCATGCTTCACAAGCATTGAATTCCAGGACTTCATGGCAGGCAATGGAATCAACCATGTCAGAACGGCACCGTTCAAGCCGGCCTCAAATGGCCAGGCGGAACGAGCAGTGCAGACAATCAAACAGGGGATGCTCAGAATCCAAGGGGGTTCTCTACAAAGCCGCTTATCACACCTCCTGTTGGCCATTAGATCCCGACCACACTCATTCACAGGGGTTCCACCCGCAGAGCTGCTAATGAAAAGGATGCTCAAAATCAGGTTATATCTATGTTTCTATCCCTTATACACCCTACCAAGAAAGAAATTGTTGAGAGCAGGCATCAGTTACAATGTGACTACCATGACAGGAATGCGAGGATGCGATGTATTGATGTCAATGACCCTGTTTTTGTCCTTAATTACGCTGCAGGGCCCAAATGGCTTCCAGGCACTGTGATTGCCAAAGAGGGGAATAGGGTTTTGGTAGTTAAACTTAACAATGGACAAATCTGCCGCAAACATGTGGATCAAACTAAAGGGAGGTTCAGCAACCCCATAGAAGAAGCAGAGGAAGAACACGACGTAGAGTTTACTCCACCACAGGTGATCGAACACCGGAACCAAGTGGAGGAGAGCCCAGTCATTGTGGGCAGTCTGGACAGGCCTGAGGCACCGCGAACAGCAGACACTCAGGCCAGCGCCCAACAACCGGAGCCCCAACACAGGCGCTCTACAAGGGAGCGTCAACCACCAGAGAGATTTAACCCGTGATCCCAATAAGACTTTGGGGGAGGGGGGGGTGGGGAGAGGTGATGTCATGTATTCAACTGTCATTGTAACCTATGTATAAACTGACCTGAGTTGTACACCTTGAGAACATTGACCACAAAAGGGTGAACTTGTGGGAGACACTCCTAACCTGGACTTTCAGGTATAAAAAGGGAAGCTCCACCCACTGTCTGTCTCTTGAGGTCTTGGTAATAAAGAGTGATCTTCTCTCAAGTATGGGCCTCGTGTGCATTTATACTGCATAGTAAGGACATATTAGGGTGGAAATTGGAAGCAAAGTTGATGACATTTTCAATTTGGGGTGAAAGCAGGAAACGAGAGTGATACAGTCATGAATGTTCTAGAAAAAGAGGTGAGGGAGGAGACCTGAATAGGACTGGAACAAAAAAATGTATCCCATGTGTAGTGTATGGAGAAAGAGTCAGACTGAACACTGTGAGCTGAAAGTAATGTGTGACCTTCGTCTTTTATTGCAGGTCTCCAGAGTACCTCTCCAACCTGTGAAGCCTTCTTAAATACCTGTGCTCCCAAGGGATTATGGGGTCCCTTGAGATTCCGGGGAATGAGCCTCTGGTGGCGGTACAGAGTAAATACAAGTCCAAATATATAACAACATTCCCCCCCGCCAAAGTCAATCGGGTAACTATTTACAATGTGAGTCGATCTGGGGCCCTTCTTGCCCGGGTTGATCGTCTCTGAAAGCTGGTGTTGTTGAATCATTTGTTGGGCCCTCACTGGGCTGCTGTGCAGCTGGCCTTGCTGGGCTGCCTGGTGTGTTGGGCCCTGCAGGGCTGCTGTGGATGATGGGTTCTGCTTCATGATCAACCGTGGTGCCGGTTGCCACTGGTGTGTATATTGGGGGATTTTTAAAGGTCGGGTCCAAGGTCGGTTGCTCAGGATAGTCCGTGAATCTGAGTTTGATTTGGTCCAAGTGTTTCCGGTGAATGAGTCCATTTGAAAGTTTGACCCGAAACACCCTGCTCCCTTCTTTGGCCACGACAGTGCCGGGAAGCCACTTGGGACCTTATCCATAATTTAATACAAATACAGGATCATTGACTTCAATCTCACGTGACACATTTGCGCTATCATTGTATGTACTTTATTGAAGCTGCCTGCTCTCTACCTGTTCATGTAGAGCAGTGGTGCAGCAGGAAGGGATTCAAATTCCTGGGGCATTGGAACCGGTTCTGGGGGAGGTGGGACCAGTACAAACCGGACGGTCTGCACCTAGGCAGGACCGGAACCAATGTCCTAGGAGGAGTGTTTGCTAGTGCTGTTGGGGAGGAGTTAAACTAATATGGCAGGGGGATGGGAACCAATGCAGGGAGACAGAGGGAAACAAAATGGAGACAGAAGCAAAAGACAGAAAGGAGATGAATAAAAGTGGAGGGCAGAGAAACCCAAGGCAAAAAACAAAAAGGGCCACTTTGCAGCAAAATTCTAAAGGGTCAAAGTGTGTCACAAAGGCAAGCTTGAAGGCTCTGTGCCTCAATGCGAGGAGTATTCGGAATAAGGTGGACAAATTAACTGTGCAGATAGCAGTTAACGGATACGATGTGGTTGACATCACAGAGACATGGCTCCAGGGTAACCAAGGCTGGGAACTCAACATCCAAGGGTATTCAACATTTAGGAAGGATAGACAGAAAGGAAAAGGAGGTGGGGTGGCGTTGCTGGTTAAAGAGGAAATTAATGCAATTGTAAGGAAAGACATGAGCTTGGATGATGTGGAATCGGTATGGGTGGAGCTACGGAATACCAAAGGGCAGAAAACGCTAGTGGGAGTTGTGTACAGACCTCCAAACGGTAGTAGTGATGTTGGGGAGGGCATCAAACAGGAAATTAGGGGTGCATGCAATAAAGGTGCAGCAGTTATCATTGGTGACTTTAATACGCATATAGATTGGGCTAACCAAACTGGAAACAATACGGTGGAGGAGAATTTCCTGGAGTGCATAAGGGATGGTTTTCTAGACCAATATATCGAGGAGCCAACTAGGGGAGAGGCCATCTTAGACTGGGTGTTGTGTAATGAGAGAGGATTAATTAGCAATCTCGTTGTGCGAGGCCCCTTGGGGAAGAGTGATCATAATATGGTGGAATTCTACATTAGGATGGAGAATGAAACAGTTAATTCAGAGACCATGGTCCAGAACATAAAGAAGGGTAACTTTGAAGGTATGAGGCGTGAATTGGCTAGGATAGATTGGCGAATGAAACTTGAGGGGTTGACTGTGGATGGGCAATGGCAGACATTTAGAGACCGCATGGATGAACTACAACAATTGTACATCCCTGTCTCACGTAAAAATAAAAAAGGGAAGGTGGCTCAACCGTGGCTATCAAGGGAAGTCAGGGATAGTATTAAAGCCAAGGAAGTGGCATACAAATTGGCCAGAAATAGCAGCAAACCCGGGGACTGGGAGAAATTTAGAACTCAGCAGAGGAGGACAAAGAATTTGATTAGGGCAGGGAAAATAGAGTATGAGAGGAAGCTTGCAGGGAACATTAAAATGGACTGCAAAAGCTTCTATAAATATGTAAAGAGAAAAAGGTTAGTAAAGACAAACATAGGTCCCCTGCAGTCAGAATCAGGGGAAGTCATATATGGGAACAAAGAAATGGCTGACTAATTGAACAAGTACTTTGATTCGGTATTCACTAAGGAGGACACAAACAACCTCCCGGATATAAAAGAGGTCAGATGGTTGAGTAAGAAGGAGGAACTGAGGGAAATCCTTATTAGTTGGGAAATTGTGTTGGGGAAATTGATGGGATTGAAGGCCGATAAATCCCCAGGGCCTGATGGACTGCATCCCAGAGTACTTAAGGAGGTGGCCTTGGAAATAGCGGATGCATTGACAGTCATTTTCCAACATTCCATTGACTCTGGATCAGTTCCTATGGAGTGGAGGGTAGCCAATGTAACCCCACTTTTTAAAAAAGGAGGAAGAGAGAAAACAGGGAATTATAGACTGGTCAGCCTGACATTGGTAGTGGGTAAAATGATGGAATCAATTATTAAGGATATCATAGCAGCGCATTTGGAAAGAGGTGACATGATAGGTCCAAGTCAGCATGGATTTGTGAAAGGGAAATCATGCTTGACAAATCTTCTTGAATTTTTTGAGGATGTTTCCAGTAGAGTGGACAAGGGGGAACCAGTTGATGTGGTGTATTTGGACTTTCAGAAGGCTTTCGACAAGGTCCAACACAAGAGATTAATGTGCAAAGTTAAAGCACATGGGATTGGGGGTAGTGTGCTGACGTGGATTGAGAACTGGTTGGCAGACAGGAAGCAAAGAGTAGGAGTAAATGGGTACTTTTCAGAATGGCAGGCAGTGACTAGTGGGGTACCGCAAGGTTCTGTGCTGGGGCCCCAGCTGTTTACATTGTACATTAATGATTTAGACGAGGGGATTAAATGTAGTATCTCCAAATTTGCGGATGACACTAAGTTGGGTGGCAGTGTGAGCTGCGAGGAGGATGCTATGAGGCTGCAGAGTGACTTGGATAGGTTAGGTGAGTGGGCAAATGCATGGCAGATGAAGTATAATGTGGATAAATGTGAGGTTATCCACTTTGGTGGTAAAAACAGAGAGACAGACTATTATCTGAATGGTGACAGATTAGGAAAAGGGGAGGTGCAACGAGACCTGGGTGTCATAGTACATCAGTCTTGAAGGTTGGCATGCAGGTACAGCAGGCGGTTAAGAAAGCAAATGGCATGTTGGCCTTCATAGCGAGGGGATTTGAGTACAGGGGCAGGGAGGTGTTACGTGGCCTTGGTGAGGCCACACCTGGAGTATTGTGTACAGTTTTGGTCTCCTAACTTGAGGAAGGACATTCTTGCTATTGAGGGAGTGCAGCGAAGGTTCACCAGACTGATTCCCAGGATGGCAGGACTGACCTATCAAGAAAGACTGGATCAACTGGGCTTGTATTCACTGGAGTTCAGAAGAATGAGAGGGGATCTCAGAGAAACGTTTAAAATTCTGATGGGTTTAGACAGGTTAGATGCAGGAAGAATGTTCCCAATGTTGGGGAAGTGCAGAACCAGGGGACACAGTCTAAGGATAAGGGGTAAGCCATTTAGGACCGAGATGAGGAGAAACTTCCTCACCCATAGAGTGGTGAACCTGTGGAATTCTCTACCACAGAAAGTTGTTGAGGCCAATTCACTAAATATATTCAAAAAGGAGTTAGGTGTAGTCCTTACTACTAGGGGGATCAAGGGATATGGCGAGAAAGCAGGAATGGGGTACTGAAGTTGCATGTTCAGCCATGAACTCATTGAATGGCAGTGCAGGCTCGAAGGGCCGAATGGCCTACTTCTGCACCTATTTTCTATGGTTCTATGTTTCTATCAGGGTGAACAAACGAGAGCTTTGTCGTAAGTGTTTTTTCATGGGCAGTTCAGCAGGTGGGATCCCAGTGAGTGAGTGGGGACTCATGCGGTAGCTAAGCAGGACTCTGGATAGGCGAGTCTGCAGTTACGCTCTTCAAGCCTTGCTTGATGGTTTGCACTGCTCTCTCTGCCTGACCCTTGGACGCTGGTTTAAACGGGGCAGATGTGACATGTTTGATCCTGTTATAGGTCATGAATTCTTTGAACTGAGCACTGGTAAAACATGGCCCGTTGTCGTTCACCAGAACATCGGGTAAGCTGTGAGTGGCAAACATGGTCCGCAGGCTTTCAGTTGTGGCAGTGGATGAGCTAGCCGACATTATCTCACATTCAATCCACTTGGAGTACGCGTCTACAACCACAAGGAACATTTTACCCAAGAATGGGCCTGCATAGTCGACGTGTACCCTTGACCATGGTTTGGAGGGCCAAGACCATAAACTTAGCGGCGCCTCCCTGGGTACATTGCTTAACTGCGAGCATGTATTACATCTGTGACCGCAGGACTCTAAGTGTGCATTGATACCGGGCCACCACACGTGGGATCTGGCTATCGTTTTCATCATTACGATGCCTGGGTGGGTACTGTGGAGGTCATTGATGAAGGTGTCTCTGCCCTTCTTGGGGACCACTACTCAATTGCCCCACAGAAGGCAGTCTGCCTGTATAGACATTTCATCTTTGCTCTGCTGGAACGGCTTTATCTCTTCCTGCATTTCCACTGGGACACTGGACCAGCTCCCGTGAAGCACACAGCTTTTGACTAGAGATAATAAGGGGTCCTGGCTTGCCCAGATTTTGATCTGCCGGGCAGTGACGGGTGATTGCTCACTCTCAAATGCTTCCATAACCATGGCTAGATCTGCGGGCTGCGCCATTTCCACCCATGTGGTGGGCAATGGCAGCCTCCTGAGAGCATCAGCGCAGTTTTCTGCGGACAATGTGAGCGCCCATCTCTGGATGCGGGCCGATGCATTGGTATTGATTCCTTTACTCTCGGAAAACAGGGATATAAGTGGCTTATGGTCAGTTTCCAATTTAAATTTAAGCCCAAACAGGTATTGATACATTTTCTTTACCCCATAGACACACGCTAATGCTTCTTTCTCAATCATGCTGCAGTCTCTCTCGGCCTTAGACGGACTCCTGGATGCATAAGCAACCGGTTGCAGTTTCCCGAAATCATTCGCTTGTTGCAAAACACATCCGACGCCATATGACGATGCATCACATGCTAGTACCAAACGCTTACATGGATCATACAACACAAGCAATTTGTTTGAGCATAACAATTTTCTCGCTTTTACAAAGGCATTTTTCTTGGCTTTTGCCCCAAACCCATTCGCCCCCTTTTCGTAGTAAGACATGTAGTCGTTCTAGCAGGGTGCTGAGACCTGGTAAGAAGTTACCAAAGTCGTTCAAGAGTCCCAGAAACAACCACAGCTCTGTCACGTTCTGTGGCCTTGGTGCGTTCTCGATTGCCTCCATCTTTGCGTTGGTGGGCTTGATGCCGTCCGCCGCAATCCTCCTTCCCACGAACTCCACTTCAGGTGCCAGGAAAACGCACTTTGAGCATTTTAACCTGAGTTCTATGCGGTTGAGTTGACTATGAACCTCCTCCAGGCTCTGCAGGTATTCGACTGTATTCCGACCTATGGCCACGATGTCGTCCTGGAAGACCACGGTGTGCGGAACCGACTTCAGTAAACTTTCCATGTTTTTCTGGAATATCGCCACCGCTGATCGGATTCCAAACGGACATCTGTTATAAACAAAAAGACCTTTGTGTGTGTTGATGCAGGTGCGGGCCTTCGATGATTCCTCCAGTTCCTGCATCATGTAGGCTGAAGTCAGATCCAGCTTCATGAACGTCTTTCCTCCTGCCAGCGTTGCAAAGGGGTCGTCGGCTTTTGGTAGTAGGTATTGGTCCTGCAGGGAGAAACGATTGATAGTTACTTTGTAATCGCCATAGATTCTGACGGTGCCGTCTCCCTTGAGGACTGGGACAATAGGACTGGCCCACTCACTGAACTCGGTCGGTGAGATGATGCCCTCTCTTTGTAGCCAGTCTAGCTCAATCTCTACCCTTTCTCTCATCATGTACAGTACTGCTCTCGCCTTGTGATGGATGGGTCGCGTCCCCGGAATTAGGTGGATCTGCACTTATGCTCCTTGGAATTTCCCAATGCTTGGCTCGAACAGCGAAGGAAATTTGATTAAGACCTGGGCACACGAAGTGTCGTCAGCAGGCAATATCTTTCCCATCATATCTTTCCCAGCCAGCTCCTGCTGAGCAGCGTGGGACCGTCGCCCGGTACCACCCAGAGTGGTAGCTTGTGCACTGTTCCATTGTCGGAGACCTTTACGGTAGCACTGCCGATTACAGGAATCATTTCTTTTGTGTAAGTTCTTAGTTTCGTGCGAATTGGAGTTAAGACTGGCCTTGAGGCCTTGTTGCACAACAACCTTTCGAAAGTTTTTTTGCCCATGATGGACTGGCTTGTGCCCGTGTGCAGCTCCATTGACACCGGGAGTCCATTTAGTTCAACATTCAGCATTATCGGGGGACAATTCGTGGTGAATGTGTGTACCCATGTATCTCTGCCTCCTCTATCTGAGGCTCTGCTTCGTAGTGATCCTCCTCTGCAACCTGGTGGTTTGCAGGTTTAACAGGCTTAGCAGCTCGCCTGCACACTCGTTGGAGGTGTCCCATTGTTCCACAGCCCTTGCAAACGTATTCTTTGAATTGGCATGAATGGAAACGATGATCACCCATGCAGCGCCAACAAGGTGTTAATGGCCTTGCATTCATCAATCTTGATAGTGGACTCTCAGACATCTACGGATGTGTAGCTGCAGGTATGTATGATCTGCCCTGTACGTTACGATTTGAAAATAACATCACTTTGTTCACAGTACTTGAAGCAGCATTTGTGTGCTGAGAGAATTGCTTCGTATTGTCACTGGTTGCAATGAACGCTTGGGCTATCGCTATGGCCTTACTCAAGGTTGGGGTTTCTACAGTCAAAAGTTTGCGAAGTATGATTTTATGGCCAATGCCAAGTCCGAAAAAGTCTCTGAACATGTGCTCCAAATGTCCTTCAAATTCGCAGTATTCTGCAAGGCGTCTTAGCTCGGCGACATAACTCACCACTTCTTGGCCTTCAGATCTTTTGTAGGTGTAGAACCGGTACCTCGCTATCAGAACGCTTTCCTTCAGGTTCAAATGCTCTCGGACCAGTGTGCACAAATCGTCGTATGATTTCTCCGTGAGCTTCGCTGGAGTGAGCAGATTCTTTATGAGGCCATATGTTGGTGCCCCACTGACGGTGAGGAGGATCGCCCTTCGTTTGGCAGCACTCTCTTCCCCATCTAGCTCGTTGGCCACGAAGCATTGGTTGAGTCACGCCACAAAAGTTTCCCAATCATCTCCCTCCGAAAATTTCTCCAGAATGCCCACTGTTCTCTGCATCTTTGGGTCCGCTATCTGTATCTCATCGCCAGTTGTTGTGTATGGAGAAAGAATCAGACTAAACACTGTGAGCTCAAAGTAAAGTGTGACCTTAGTCTTTTATTGCAGGTCTCCAGAGTACCTCTCCAACCTGTGAAGACTTCTTAAATACCTGTGCTCCCAAGGGATTATGGGATCCCTTGGGACTCCAGGGAATGAGCCCTCTGGTGGCTGTACAGAGTAAATACAAGTCCACATATATAACACCATGAAAGGCAGGCATACGGGTTCCCATAACAACACCTTTTTTTGGAGGAAGTGAGCGAAGTCAAAGGAGAAGTTGTTCAATGTGAGAACAAGTTCAGCCAGGCGGAAGAGGAGGATGGTGGTGAATGGAAGCTCCCTTTTCAGCATTCCAAATGGACCATTTCCTTTGCAAAACCCTGGTCCACTCGTCCATCATCTCCAACACACCTTCCCCTCCCCACGGACCTTCCCATGCAAGCGCAGAAGATGCAACACCTGCCCTTATAGTTCCTCTCTTCCCATCATCCAGGGCCGCAAACACTCCTTCCAGGTGAAATAGCGATTTACTTGTACTTCTTTCAATTTAACATATTGCATTCGCTGCTCACGATGCGGTTTCCTCTACAATAGGCGGAGCACACACTGATCGCTTTGCTGAGCACCTCTGTTCAGTGCACAAGTGTGACCCTGAGCTTCCTGTCGCTTGCCATTTTAATTCTCCATTCCACTCTTACTCTGACCTCGGCCTTCTACACAGTTCCAATGAAGGTCACCGGAAGCTCGAGGAACAGCACCTCATCTTTCGATTAGGCACTTTCCAGCTTTCTGGACTCAACATTGAGTTCAACAATTTCAGACCATCACCTCTGCTCCCATTTTTTCATACAGCAGGTGCTTGTAATGATTCTGCTGTTCATTTAATCTCTCCTGCCCTCCACCCTATCACAGACCATCCCTTTTGTTCTTTCCCCCCTCCTCCCATTCCCTGCACCTATATTTGCTTAAAATCTGTTACATCTCTAACATTTTCCAGTTCTGAGGAAAGATCACAGACCTGCAATATTAACTCTGTTTCTCTCTCCACAGATGCTGCCTGACTTACTGAGTATTTCCAGCATTTTCTGTTTTTATTTCAGATTCCAGCATCCGCAGTATTTTGTATTAGCAGGTAGTGAGGAGTCTGTTCGCTTTCCAATTGATGGAAGCGATAAACTGCAAGGGGCGATTTGGTGCGCAAGTGTGAGGGCGGAGGGGTTAGCGGGAGGAGGTCATAAAATAATAGAAATTTACAGCACGGAAGGAGGCCAATTCGACCTATCGTGTCCATGCCAGCCGACAAAGAGCTATCCAGCCTAATCCCACTTTCCAGCTCTTGGTCTGTAGCCCTGTAGTTACAGCTCTTCAAGTGCACTTCCAAGTACTTTTTATATGTGGTGAGGATTTCAGCCACTACCACCCATTCAGGCAATGAGTTCAAGAACCCCACCACCCTCTGGGTGAAAATATTTCCCCTCAAATCCGCTTTAAACCTCCTACCAATTATTTTAAATCTATGCCCCCTATTGTTGACCCCTCTACGAAGGGAAATAGGTCTGTCCTATCCACTTTATCTAGGCCCCTTATAATTTTATACACCTCAATAAGGTCTCCCCTCAGCCTCCTCTGTTCCAAAGAAAACAAGCTCAGCTTATCCAATCTTTCCTCATAGCTAAAATTCTCCAGTCCAGGCAACATCCTTGTAAATCTCCTCTGTACTCTCTCTAATGCAATCACATCTTTCCTGTAATGTGGTGACCAGAACTGCACGCAGTACTCGAGCTGTGGCCTAACTAGTGTTTTATACAGTTCAAGCATAACCTACCTGCTCTTGTATTCTATGCCTCGGCTAATAAAGGCACGTATTCCGTCGGCCTTCTTAATCACCTTATCTACTTGGCCTGTTATCTTCAGGGATCTGTGGACATGCACTCCAAGGTCCCTTTGCTCCTCTACACTTCTCAATGTCCTACCATTTAATGTTTATTCCCTTGCCTTGTTAGTCCTCCCCAAACACATTACCTCACACTTACATAAGAACATAAGAATAAGGAACAGGAGTAGGCCATCTAGCTCCTCGAGCCTGCTCCGCCATTCAATAAGATCATGGCTGATCTCCGGATCGCCACTTCTCCGGATTAAATTCCATTTGCCACTGTTCTGCCCACCTGACCAGTTCATTGATATCTTCCTGCAGTCTACAGCTTTTTTATTCATTATCAACCACACAGCCAATTTTAGTATCATCTGCAAACTTCTTAATCATAACCCCTACATTCAAGTCTCATTGATACATACCACGAAAAGCAAGGGACCGATTATTGATCCCTGCGGAGCCCCACTAGAAACAGCCTTCCAGTCACAAAAACACCCATCAACCATTACGCTTTGCTTCCTGCCTCTGAGCCAATTTTGGATCCAACTTGTCACTTTGCCTGGATCCCATGGGCTTTTACTTTCATGACCAATCTGCCACGTGGGACCTTATCGAAAGCCTTACTAAAATCCATATACACTACATCAAATGCACTTCCCTCATCGATCCTGTTTGTTACTTCCTCAAAAAATTTAATTAAGTTAGTCAGACACGACCTTCCCTTAACAAATCTATGCTGACTGTCCTTGATTAATCCGTGTTTTTCTAAATGAAGATTTATCTTGTCCCTCAGAATTTTTTCCAATAATTTTCCTGACTGGCCTGTAATTACTCGGTCTATCCCTTTCTCCCTTTTTAAACAAGTCCTCCTGTCCTCTGGCACACTTGTAGCCAGAGAGGATTGGAAAATGGTCAGAGCCTGCTATTTCCTCTTTTACTTCTCTTAACAGCCTGGGACAAGGGATTTCATCCGGGCTTAGGGATTTATTCACTTTCAAAGCTGCTAAACCCCTTAATGCTTCCTCTCGCACTGTTTATTTCATTTAATATTTCGCACTCCTCCTCCCTGATGATTTCAAAAAAGAGAGGCGATGCAAACAGACGCAAAGTATTCATGAAGAACCATACCCACGTCTTCTGCCTCTACACAGATTACCTTTATGGTCTCTAATAGGCCCTACTCTTTCTTTAGTTATTCTCTTGCTCTTAATGTATATAAAACATCTTTGGGTTTTCCTTGATTTTACTTGCCAAATTGTTGCTGATTTACCTTCAAGAAGATGTTTCTAGTCCACTATGGCTAAATCACCTTGCAGCTTATCAAAATTGGCTTTTTCCCAATTGAGAACTTTTATTCCTGGTCTTTGTCCTTTTCTGTAACTACCTTAAATGTAACTGAATTATGATCACCAGCACCAAAATGCTCTTACACTGATACCCCTTCCACCTGCCCAACTTCATTCCTTAAAACAAGTCCAGAATCGCTCCCTTCCTTGTTGGGCTTATGACAACTCTTTTGGGGTTAACAAAATTAAACATTAAATCAAGTGCCCCCCGATCTGGGGGACACTCCAAACACTTTTCACGTGCCCTTTTTTTGTTTTTTTGGGGGTTTTTTTTTGGTGATTTTTGTGTTTTCTTTGTTTTTTTTGGGCACTAAAATCATAATTTTTCAAGTGCCCCCTATAAAAGGGGAGGGGGACACTAAAACCGGCATTTAAAATAAATTAGACTTTAAAACATATAAAATCAAATTAAAATTTGGTTGCTGGGGGTAATAATGCACTTCAGTCCCTCCGTCGCCCACCTCTCGCGGAAGGCCGCGAGCGTATCGGTGGACACCACATGCTCCATCTCTAAGGACACCCTGGCCTGGATGTACACGCGGAAGAGAGGCAGGCAGTCAGGCTGAACGACCCCCTCGACCGCCTGCTGCCTGGACCGGCTGATGGCACCCTTGGCCGTGCCAAGGAGCAGTCCTACGAGGAGGCCCTCGGACCTACCCGCTCCCCTCCGCATAGGGTGCCCAAAGATCAGAAGTGTGGGACTGAAGTACAGCCAGAAATTGAGGAGCAGCCCCTTTAAATAATGGAACAGGGGCTGCAACCTCGTACATTCAGTAAAAACATGGAACACGGACTCTTCCAGACCGTACTGGCTAAAATATTTCTCCTGAATGCATTTTAGGAATTCCGTATCCTTGACACCCTTCACACTAATTTTATCCCAGTTAATATTAGGGTAGTGTCAGGAATGCAGGAATATAGAGTTGGCAACCCTATTTCCAGCTTTGCTCCTTAATCCTGTAAAATTGCATAGATGCCAAGGTAGTTGTGCAATGACTAATAACTCTTTTAGAGACAAAATAAAACATTTAAATCAAGTACCCCCCAATCTGGGGAGCCACTCCAAACATTTTCCAATGCCCTTTTTTTTTTTTTTTTGTTCTTTTTGTATTTTTGTAGTTTTTTGGGGGTTTTTTTGGGCATTAAAATCGTGAATTTTCCAAGTGCCCCCTATAAAAGGGGAGGGGGACACTAAAACCGGCAATTAAAACAAATTAAATTGTAAAATAAATAAAATCAAATTAAAATTTGGTTGCCGGGGGTAATGATGCACTCCAGTCCCTCCGGCGCCCACCTCTCGCGGAAGGCCGCGAGCGTACCGGTGGACAGCGCGTGCTCCATCTCCAAGGACACCCTGGCGCGGATGTACGCGCGGAAGAGAGGCAGGCAGTCAGGCTGAACGACCCCCTCGACCGCCCGCTGCCTGGACCGGCTGATGGCACCCTTGTCCGTGCCCAGGAGCAGTCCTACGAGGAGGCCCTCGGACCTACCCACTCCCCTCCGCACAGGGTGCCCAAAGATCAGGAGTGTGGGACTGAAGTACAGCCACAATTTCAGGAGCAGCCCCTTTAAATAATGGAACAGGGGCTGCAACCTCGTGCATTCAATAAAAACATGGAACACGGACTCTTCCGGACCGTACTGGCTAAAATATTTCTCCTGAATGCATTTTAGGAATTCCGTATCCTTGACACCCTTCACACTAATTTTATCCCAGTTAATATTAGGATAGTGTCAGGAATATAGGAATATAGAGTTGGCAACCCTATTTCCAGCTTTGCTCCTTAATCCTGTAAAATTGCATCGATGCCAAGGTAGCTGTGCAATGACTAATAACGTGAGCGGATGGGTGCCAGGTGCCCCTGGATTTGCAAACACCTGCCAGCGATCACACAGAGCTTCACTCATCAGCCCCCTCCCCTTTTATAGGGGGCACTGGAGGGAAAAAAAATTGATTTTAGTGCCCAAAAAAAAAGAAAAACACAAAAAAAAACACAAAAAAAATGGGCCTTGTAAATATCTGGTGTGTCATCCAGGTTGGGTGGCACCGATTAATGTTTATGTTTTGCAGGTAAACTCCAAAAGAGTTTCACTCATCAGCCCCCTCCCCTTTTATAGGGGGCACTTAGAGAAAAAAATATGATTTTAGTGCCTAAAAAAAAACACAAAAAAAAACAAAAAAAATGGGCGTTGTAAATGTTTGGTGCGTCCCCCAGATCGGTGGGGGGGGGGGGGCCACGATTTAATGTTTTCGTTTTCCCCAAAAAGAGTTCACTCATCAGCCTAATGATTAGGCCACGCCTCGAACAGCTGAAACATTTTTTTTCACTCATCAGCCTTTCAAGCCCTCCTGAAGGGGATTGAAGGCAGGTGGAACAAACTTGAGTGTGGAGACCAACAAGCCACAGGTTTCCATTTGAGTGGCAGCGGCGCTCACGTGACTCTCCGCAGCCGCCTGTTCGGCGTTTCCAACGTGCGCGCGCTGACGTCAGCACGTTGCCCGTGGTTGTTTACCTACGTCCAGGGCGGGGCAAACGGTGTGCAAACACGTGCGCGCTCCCGGAGCTGTACGTGCTGGCGTCAGAGCTCGGCGCGCCCGGGGGTGGGGCAGCGCGAGCGGCGGGTCAAGGAGACAGGTAAAGAGCGGCGGTTGACTTGCTTGAGCCGGAGAAGGCAGCGGCTTTGTCGGTAGGCGCGGGTTCGTTGGCAGTTGTGGGTGTCCGAGAGCCAAGTTGAGAGGGCAAGAGCCGGGCCTGTCCCGCCTGCGGGGCCTGGCGAGCGAGTGCACGCCGCTCCGGGGACATCTATCTCCCGGGGAGTGGGGGTCAGGTTATAGGGCACCCACTGCCGAGCAGGGCAGCAGTCACCCAGCAGCACAGATGGGGGCAATTTTGGGATTGGTACAGATCTATGGGGAGAGTGGGATTAGTTTGGGAGTGATGCAGGGCTCTGGGGAGAGAGTGGAGTAATGGGATTAGTTTGGGAGTGATGTAGGGCTGGGGGGTGGGGTGGAGAGTAGGATTAATTTTGGGATTGATGCAGGTCTTTGGGGAGAGAGTGGAGTAATGGGGTTAGTTTGGGAGTGATGCAGGGCTATGGGGAGAGAGTGGGACACTGAATTAGTTTTGGAGTGATATAGGGTGATGAGGAGAGAGTGCAGAGGTGGGATTAATTTGGGAGAGAGTGGGGCAGTGGATTAGTTTTGGATTGATACAGGGTTATGAGCAGAGAGCGGGGTAATGGGATTAGTTTGAGTATTCAGTATAGAACCTAAGACATGAGTGGAATGGCTATGCTATGGACCTCTGGTTCGAAATCTGATCCTCGTTTTGTATTTCCTGCAGCCCAACTGAGCCCTCCTTACAAAATACTGCGTGCTAGAAATCTGAAATAAAAACAGAAAATGCTGGAAATGCTTAGCAGGGCAGGCAGCATCTGTGGAGAGAGAATCAGTGTTATTGTTTTAGGTTGATGACCTTTTGTCAGAGTATTCTTTTGGGGTTGTGCTGAAATATTCGTTGCATACACAGGAACATTTTTGCTTGAAATTTGGTCATAAACTCCATTTTCCCAAAATGCAAGTCCAGGGCTGAGTTCTGATAGATGTGAGGTCAGGAATGATGTGTTTATGGGTATTTGGAAAATCTGCCACTTTTAATCCTGAAATTAATTCCCGTCAAATCTGCCATCATCACCCCTCCTCAAAAACCCACCCTTGCCCCCTCTAATATCCTTGCAAACCACAGCTCCATTTCCAACCTCCCTTAACTCTCAAGTCTGTGAATGTGTTGTCACCTTCCAAATTCATGCCCATCTTTCCTGTAACTCCACGTTTGAACCCTTCTAATCAGATTTCCGCCCACAGCATTGAAACGGCCCTAATAAAAGTACTAGTAACATCCAAAGTGACTGTGGTAAACTATCCCTCCTCGTCCTTCATACCTGTCTGCAGTCTTTGACAAGGTTGATCACACCATCCTCTTACAATGCCTCTCTTCTTAGTTCAGCTGGGTGGGACTGCTCTCTCCTGGTTCCATTCCTATCTGTCCAATCATAGCCAGAGAATCACCTGCAATGGCTTCTATTCCTGCTCCTACACCGTTGCCTCTGGAGTCCTCCAAGAATCTATCCTTGGCCTCTACTATTTCTCATCTACATACTGACCCTTGGCGATATCATATGAAAACACATCTGGTTCCACATAGATGCTGATGACACCAAGCAGTACCTCATCACCACCTCGCTTGACCCCTCCACTGAATCTGATTTGTCATGCTGCTTGTCTGACATTTGGTACTGAATGAGCAGAAATTTCATTCAACTAAATATTAAGACCAAAGCCATTGTCTTCAGTCCCTGCCGTCAACTCCATCGCTCCCTCCCCCTGGCCACTGTCTGAGGTTGAACCAGATCGTTCGCAACCTTGGCATCCTATTTGACTCTGCGCTGAGGTTCCGATCTAACATCTCCATCACCAAGACTGCCTACTTCCACCTCTATAACCTTGCTCGTCTCCACCCCTGCCTCAACTCATCTGCTGAAACCCTCATCGTGCCTTTGTTATCTCTAGACTTGACTATTCGAACACTCTTCTGGCCAGCCTCCCACCATAAACTTGAGATTATCCCAAACCCTGCTGCCTATATCCCAACTTGCACCAAATTTTGTTTACCCGTCACCCCTGTGCTTGCTGACCTACATTAGGTCTTGGTTAAGCAGTGCCTCGATTTTAAAATTATCATCCTTATTTACAAATCCATCTATAGCCTCGCCCCTCTGTAACCTCTTCCAGCCCTACAACCAATGTTCCCTGTAAAAAAAAAAATTGTGCGAGGACCCTTTAACTGTCTGTGCGGCCCATTTAAATCTTCACACACGTGAGATTATTCCTATTATAAAGCCGGTGAGCGGCCTGTGCTGGACCTCTAGACCGCTGCACGGTGGCACAGCTTAACGGCCACATTGCCCACAATCCTCCGAGATCTGTGTTCTGATTCTGCATTCTTGCGAATCCCCAATTTTAAATCCTCCACCATTGGCAGCTGTGCCTTCAGCTGCCTAGGCCCTTTAGCTCTGGAATTCCCCCCCCTAAAGCTCTTCGCCTCTACTTCTCTTTCCTGCTTTAAGACGCTCCTTAAAACCTACCTCTTTGACCAAACCTATCCTAATATCTCCTTATGTGGCTCGGTGTCAAATTTTGTTTGAAAATGCCATGGGATGTTTTACTACATTAAAGGCATGATGTAAATGCAAGTTGTTATTGAAACTGTTGATGATTATTTGTCAAACTGTATTTAGTGAAGAATAGTCACTAATGCATTTGGGGATTTTAGACTGTATTTGACTACAAGTTAAATGCTGTAGAGGAAAATTTGTGTTGTAAAAAAAATCAGATTTAGGAGCTACAGACAATATGGATTTTTTTTGTAATAGCATGCACCCAAACAAAATCTCCGAGAATACTGAACTAAGCAAAGGTCTGATGATATTACGGAGGAGCGTGATCTTGGTACACAGTTAATTGAGTAGTTTATGGATATTTGATGTGCCTATTATGCTGGCAGCTGAGGTGCCTGGATGGAAAAGCGTGTGAAACCTGCACTGAGACTCCCAAAATGGTTGTGTATTTAAAGCTGCCTTCACTCCATCTATAAGGCGTTCCTTTGGTACATAAAGTCAATAGCTACACGATCTAGACACACACACATCTCAGCCAGTAAAAGTTTCAGCTTTTCATTTGTTGTCTTCTGAACAATTTTCTTCACTTTAGATTGTGCAGATCTCTTGGAAATTCACAACAAAAAAAAGTAATTTTTTTTTGCAAGTGCAGCTGACTTTGCCTTATCAAATGTAGTGCATCACTCTTGGAGGGAGGACTGTGGCATTTGTTAATGAAAGCCCCTCATTTGGGAGGAATCTGCCAACTAAGGAAACCGTGGTGAATTATTTTGGCTTTTTAGCATGAAGTATATTTCCATAGAGTATTGATCTATTACTCTGTAGAAAACCAGTTCCTTGACAGAAGCAAATGAGTAAACAAATCAAAATTGCAAAATGTCTTTCTTTAGTCTGGGGCAGAAATAGCACTAATGTCTGCCAAAGCTTACACATCTCTCGTGCTCATGGAAGGTTGTAGGGCTGGAAAAGTTTACACAGAAAGGGAGGGGCAGATGAAACTGATGAAGAGGAGCAAACTTAACAGTTCAGATAAAGCCTTCGAGTCCCTCAGCCCATCAGCTGCTGAAACCTTTGTCCATGGCTTTTGCCTCTAGACTTGACTTCCAGTGCTCTCTTGGCTGGCCTCCCACCATCCATAAACATCAGTTCATCCAAAACTCTGTTGTGCTTATCCTAACTCACTCCATCCCATTCACACATCACCCCTGTGCTCGCTAACCTACATTGGCTCCTTGTCCTCCTCAAATTTAAAATTCTCATCTCCAGTTTAAATCCTTTCATGGCCTTGCCTCTCCCTATCCCTTTAACCTTTTCCAGCCCTATAACATTCCACGAGTATAAGAAATGTTTAAGCTTTGGCAAACATTAGTGCTATTTCTGCACCAAACTGAATAACACAGAATATTTGCAATTTTAGTTTGCTTAATGTCTTGGCATCACATACAATGAGTTGTTCTAAAGTATCAGTGTCTATAATATAGACAAATGTAACAGCTGCTCTGTGCACAGTAAGCAATAGGGGAATCTCTCCAAAAGTCAGTGATTCCACATATGGCTTCTTTAGGTGGTGTGATTGACATTGTGAGTGCTCTGCATGGAGCATCATAGACACCTGTCACATCACTTCATTGTGTTCATGTTGCAGCATTCCTTACAATGCGCAGGGATAAAGACATTGCTTGGGATTATGGCCATCAGCAAAAAGGCATTGAGTAATGCCGCTGTAGATTTACACCTATTCTGTGGCTCTCTAATATTTTGCGGCAATTACTGTTTTGCAGAATATGTGTGCAAAATTCCAATTGAAATACACACAAATAATTCCTAAGCTGGGATAGGCTGCCTGTCTAGCACTGACATCTCTGGCCTTAATGATGCAAAAATAAATCACCAGGAAATAATGGAATTTCTCTCATATTAATCAGGTTATTAATTGGCTTTGCTGATTAGTTCTAGTTCTTTCCAGGTCATGCTAGTCATTAGAGGAAGGAATGCACAGAAGCCGAAGTGTTATACATGAAAGATTATAGGGAAATTGCAACAATACCTACTGATCTCTTGTAACAGGGTGGCAGTTTGTATGTACAGGTTGAACCTCCCTTATCCGGCACCCTCGGGACCTGGCTGGATAAGGGATTTTGCCGGACGAGGGGAGGTCGGTCACGTGTTCTACCGCCTTCTACAAATGCCTGCTGAGCCAGCCAGCCCCGATACAGATATCCCCAGCCCCACGATCCCCCCCCAAACGATCTCCAAGACTCATTGAAAGTAATGAAGAGGTCTTTTCTTTTTATTTGGCAGAGCGGAGAGGGAAGGAGCTGCCAGCCTAGGTTGCGGCCCGACCCTGGAGGGAGCAGGGAGGGGAGGAGCAGCCAACCCGAGGGCTCGACTCCAGAGGGAGCGCCAATGGCAGCAGGGAGGGGAGGAGTGGCCAGCCCAAGGACTCGGCCCGACGGCAGCGGGGAGGGGAGAAGCGGCCAGCCCGAAGACTCGGCCCGCCGGCAGCAGGGAGGGGAGGAGTGGCCAGCCCGAGGACTCGGTCCGCCGGCAGCAGGGAGGGGAGGAGTGGCCAGCCCGAGGACTCGGTCCGCCGGCAGCGGGGAGGGGAGGAGCGGCCAGCCCAAGGACTCGGCCCGACGGCAGCGGGGAGGGGAGAAGCGGCCAGCCCGAAGACTCGGCCTGCCGGCAGCAGGGAGGGGAGGAGCGGCCAGCCCGAGGACTCGGCCCGCCGGCAGCGGGGAGGGGAGGAGCAGCCAGCCCGAGGACTCGGCCCGCCGGCAGCGGGGAGGGGAGGAGCGGCCAGCCCGAGGACTCGGCCCGCCGGCAGCGGGGAGGGGAGAAGCGGCCAGCCCGAAGACTCGGCCCGCCGGCAGCAGGGAGGGGAGGAGCGGCCAGCCCGAGGACTCGGCCCGCCGGCAGCGGGGAGGGGAGGAGCGGCCAGCCCAAGGACTCGGCCCGCCGGCAGCGGGGAGGGGAGGAGCGGCCAGCCCGAGGACTCGGCCCGCCGGCAGCGGGGAGGGGAGGAGTGGCCAGCCCGAAGACTCGGCCCGCCGGCAGCAGGGAGGGGAGGAGTGGCCAGCCCGAGGACTCGGCCCGCCGGCAGCGGGGAGGGGAGGAGCGGCCAGCCCGAGGACTCGGCCCGCCGGGCCGACTCCAGAGGGAGCGCCAATGGCAGCAGTGAGGGGAGGAGTGGCCATCCTGAGGACTTGACCTGACAGCAGCGGGGAGGGGAGGGGAGGAGTGGCTAGCCCGAGGACGTGGCCCGCTGGCCCAACCCTGGAAGGAGCGCCGACGACTGCAGGGAGGGGAGGAGCGGCCAGCCCGAGGACTTGGCCTGACGGCAGCGGGGGGTGGGGGAGGAGCGGCCAACCCGAGGACTCGGCCTGACGGCAGCGGGGTGGGGGGGGGGGGGAGCGGCCAGCCCAGGTCGCGGTCCGACCCCGGCCAGGGCGTAGGAGGCAGTTCGATGGGACTCTGTGCAATCCGTGTGCTGAGCCGGGATCAGGTTAAGTGCAAACCTGCCTAGCGTAAGCAGAGCTATGGTGGCTGTGTGGTTGCAGGAGTTCCCGGCACCGAGGAGAAAGATAGCGGCCAGGAGGGGTATAAACATATATATTTTTTTAAGTAACTTTTATCAAGCTTTTATTTATAATTTAATCCAAAATATAATTAGTAGTACAGATTGAACCTCTCTTTCTCCCCCACCCCCGCCGACTTGAATACTCGCCCTTAAGGCCACTTAGGCAATCAGTGCCTTTCAGAATTGGACCGAGGAAGAGCAGAGAATATTGATGAGTATGAAAAAATTATCTGTGCGTGCGCCGCCGGAAATGGTGCTGGGCGAGGAGTGGTGCCGGATAAGAGGTCCATCCTGTACTTCCCTTCATTTCTTCACCTGTGTTTGTATTTAAATGAAAATTCTGTCAGTTGTGGAGTTACTCGGCTCACTGTTCTCAGCAATAGCTCCACTGGAACTTTGGGATTCTAGAAACATAGAAAATAGGTGCAGGAGTAGGCCATTCGGCCCTTCTAGCCTGCACCGCCATTCAATGAGTTCATGGCTGAACATGCAACTTCAGTACCCCATTCCTGCTTTCTTGCCATACCCCTTGATCCCCCTAGTAGTAAGGACTACATCTAACTCCTTTTTGAATATATTTAGTGAATTGGCCTCAACAACTTTCTGTGGTAGAGAATTCCACAGGTTCACCACTCTCTGGGTGAAGAAGTTTCTCCTCATCTCGGTCCTAAATGGCTTACCCCTTATCCTTAGACTATGACCCCTGGTTCTGGACTTCCCCAACATTGTGAACATTCTTCCTGCATCTAACCTGTCTAAATCCATCAGAATTTTAAACGTTTCTATGAGGTCCCCTCTCATTCTTCTGAACTCCAGTGAATACAAGCCCAGTTGATTTAGTCTTTCTTGATAGGTCAGTCCCGCCATCCCGGGAATCAATCTGGTGAACCTTCGCTGCACTCCCTCAATAACAAGAATGTCCTTCCTCAGGTTAGGAGACCAAAACTGTACACAATACTCCAGGTGTGGCCTCACCAAGGCCCTGTACAACTGCAGCAACACCTCCCTGCCCCTGTACTCAAATCCCCTCGCTATGAAGGCATGCCATTTGCTTTCTTAACCGCCTGCTGTACCTGCATGCCAACCTTCAATGACTGATGTACCATGACACCCAGGTCTCGTTGCACCTCCCCTTTTCCTAATCTGTCACCATTCAGATAATAGTCTGTCTCTCTGTTTTTACCACCAAAGTGGACAACCTCACATTTATTCACATTATACTTCATCTGCCATGCATTTGCCCACTCACCTAACCTATCCAAGTCGCTCTGCAGCCTCATAGCATCCTCCTCGCAGCTCACACTGCCACCTAACTTAGTGTTATCCGCAAATTTGGAGATACTACATTTAATCCCCTCGTCTAAATCATTAATGTACAGCGTAAACAGCTGGGGCCCCAGCACAGAACCTTGCGGTACCCCACTACTCACCGCCTGCCATTCTGAAAAGTACCCATTTACTCCTACTCTTTGCTTCCTATTCTGCATTCCAATTTTTATTTGTCTGTATGATTTAACCTTTGAAAGGTGGGAAAATCAGTAGGAAGTTTGTAGATGATAAATTATTAACTATACCGAGCAACGTAACTTTTTTTTGTGCTAAATTTATTCTTGTAATGTCAAGTCCAGTTATGCGGCTTGTGTTTTGGCTGTGACACATCCATTCAACACAACACCTCAATCTGCCATACATGTCCCTGCTATCAATGAGTCTAATCCACTGAGCTAGTACATGGTGCCCCAGTAGCTAGCTGGGACATGTCTGCCTCCAGATTATATAGAGTGCATACAATGGCTGTTGAGGAATCTTCAAATTTGGAACACCATACCTTGCTAACCTATTCTTGCTTGGAGAAGCTGTATCCAGGTGCAGGTTTATTGTGTAAGAGTTGGACTTATCTGTTTCCTTTTGAGCAGGATAGACAAATCATTGGTTTTTGCAAAAATTGATGCACTCCCCGGGACCCCCTGAAATAACTCCTAAAAAGAAAAGCATCGCAAAAAAAACCCCAATTTTATTGGTACAGGTGCAGAATCCCAAATCCGGAACCCTCGAAACCGAGGTTGTTCCGGATTTGGCGTTTTGCTGGATTTTGGAACGTCTTTCTGATGTCACGAATCTGGAAACACCCGAGCCCAGGTTCCATTATTTCTGGATTTCGGAACGTCAGAAAGGGGGTCGGGGGGGGAGGGTGCTCGTCGATGAGTTGTTCGGGTCGCCGGGCGGGGCCCCGCCACTGAGGAGGTGTTCGGGCAGGCCGGCGAGGTCCGAGGTTGGGCAGCGGCGGTGTTGAGGCATGGTCCGAGGTCGAGGGGCGGCGGGCGAGGCCCGAGGGAGGGCGGCCTGAGGTCGGGCGGCGGCGGCGGCACCTCGTGGTTGGCAGGGTCCGGATTCCGGAACATTTTACGGATTCTGGACGACCCTGCCACCAATCGGTCCAGACTCCGAACATTCCGGAACTCCGGATTTTGGACACTGCGCCTGTATATGCAGCAGTAGAAATAACATTCTCACAAAGTCAATAAATACAGCAAAGATTATAGAACTTCTGAGATGCTGTGCTCGTGACTTGCTGTGTGGCTAACGTTAATGGACAGGAATTGATTATCCCTCAGACCCCAGTTTAAAAATCTGTGAGGTAATCTGCTACAGTATTTATTCCTGGGGTCAGATCAGATGTCTGGGAAATAAGTTTCAGCCTTGAATGGCAATCTCCCATATACTGTACTGAGGCACTCAGGGATCAATACTGTCCAATGCAATTAGACTTCAGTTGGTTGTGATTACTTGTTTGTGCTCCCATCACTGGCAGGAAGCACCATTTACTTCCTGGAACAGATATATAATCATGACCAGCTCACCATATTCAGTTGTCACTACTAAGATGTATAGTTAATAAAGAATATGGGATTCTGAGCTTTATAAATAGAAGCATAGAGTACAAAAGCCAGGAAGTTATGCTAAACCTATATAAAACACTAGTTCGACCCCAGCTAGAGTATTGTGTCCAATTCCAGGCATCACACTTTAGGAAGGACATGAAGACTTTGGAGAGGGTACAGAAGAGATTTACTAGAATGGTTCCAGGTATGTGGGAATCAGCATCATAGACAGTCCCTTGGAATCGAGGAAGACTTGCTTCCACTCTAAAAGTGAGTTCTCAGGTGGCTGTACAGTCCAGCGTGGAAATTACAGTCTCTGTCACAGGTAGGGCAGTGGTTGAAGGAAAGGATGGGTAGGGAGCCTGGTTTCCCGCACGCTCCTTCCGCTGTCTGTGTTTGGTTTCTGCATGCTCTTGGTGACGAGACTCGAGGTGCTCAGCGCCCTCCCGGATGCTCTTCCTCCACTTTGGAGGCTCTTGGGCCAGGGATTCCCAGGTGCCGGTGGGGATGTTGCACTTTATCGAGGAGGCTTTGAGGGTGTCCTTGAAATGTTTTCTCTGCTCATCTGGGGCTCGTTTGCCGTGTCGGAGCTCCGAGTAGAGCGCTTGCTTAGGGAGTCTTAGGGAATACAGTTAGGTGGATAGACTGGAGAAGCTGGGGTTGTTCTCCTTGGAGCAGCGAAGGCTAAGAGGAGATTTGATGGTGGTGTTTAAAATCATGAATGGTTCTGATAGAATAACTAAAGAGAAGCTGTTTCCAATGATTGAAGGGTCAATAACCAGAGGGCACCGATTTAAGGTGATTGGCAAAAGAACCAGAGGTGACATAAGGAAAAACCTTTTTATGCAACAAGTGTTAGGATTTGGAATGCACTGCCTGATAGGGTGGTGCATACAGATTCAATAGTAGCTTTCAAAAGGGAATTGCATAAATACTTAGGAGAAAAAATTGCAGGGATTATGGGGAAAGAGCGGGGGAGTGGGACTAACTGGAATGTTCTTTGAAAGAGCCAGCGCAGACTCGATGTGCGAAGTGCCTCCTTCTGTTCTATGATTCTACCCCGCAATTGACGTGAGGAAAGAGCACTAAAATTGCTCAGTCACTGGAAATGTTGAGGATTGTAGCTGAGCTAGAGACCATTGTATCTTTTAAATGATTTAAACGGGTATCTACAGGAAGAGCGTTAGTCAATGAGATTCCTTTTCGATTGCTGTAGCAAAGCTGGCACAAGACACAATCTGCTGAACGGCTTCTTTCTGTTCTATAAACTTCTGTGGTTCCATGTTGTCATAGATTTGTTGGAATTGAATTCTGGAATAATGTATCTGTTGACAGATGTGAAAGCACAAAGTAATGATTAACCTTTTTGTTTTTCTCATCTCTGAACTTGGATTGTGCCCCTCTCTGGATATAATCAGGAAAACTCTTGGTTGCCCTTAATATTTTGGTTGCCAAATGTATTGCTCACTCTGCTTTTATCAAACTACAGATAATTCTGTGATTAGTTTGTGCCAATTCTGCCATTTAATTGGTAACTTTTCTTTTTAAAAGAAAACCTTTCCTAGAGCTTGCTGATGGCTCAGTTAATAAATGCTATACTACATCATCATCATCATCATAGGCAGTCCCTCGAAGCGAGGATGACTTGCTTTCACGCCAAAAAGGGATGAGTTCACAGGTGTTTCAATAAAGGACCTAATATTCCAGATCCCGAACTACATCGTGAAGGGTGAAAGATGCCTGTGCATAGATTTTTTGTAACTTTTGGTGGCCGTTGCACACCAGCCACCACATGGGCTTGACAGAGCTGGGTCTTGATCCAGTGGCAAAGGTTAACCAAGACAACTGGAGGCGAGCTCTGCTGCACAGACCGAGCGTGCACACATATTGCAGTGTGGGATGGCTTGTGCTGCCCCTGGTCCCTTGCCTCTTCTGGGCCCCAGATTCTCGCCTCTCCTGGGCCCCGGTCACTTCCCTCTATGGACTCTTGCCCCTCCTGCTGTGCCTGCCCGCACTGCAATCAGTAACCTGGCTTCGTAGCCGTCGCCCTCCTGCAGCAGCACGCACTGCTCCCTGCAGTGGTATGGTACCACACGTTGCTCTCTCCAATGGCCCCGGCCTGCTAATGGTCTTGCAGGCCGGGACCGTGCCGATTTCCGGTTGAGCCACTGCACGCTGCTCCCTCCAATGGCCCCGGCCTGCTGATGGTCTTGCGGGCCAGGAACGCGCCGATTTCCGGGCCGGACAGTGGTGTGATACCGAGTTACACAGTGAAAGTTCTTTGCTTAGCTGATCTCGGCGAGGAGAACTCTACAGTGAGGTGCCCATCCGGTGGGGCGGGGCTGCATGTCATATGTCAGGCTTTCTACTTCTGATTGTGTTCAGTGAAAATTATTGGAAAGTGCATGTGTAGACATCAGTGAAGATATTCCATTGATTCTGGATCAGTTCCTATCGAGTGGAGGGTAGCCAATGTAACCCCACTTTTTAAAAAAGGAGGGAGAGAAAAAACAGGGAATTATAGACTGGTCAGCCTGACATCGGTAGTGGGTAAAATGATGGAATCAATTATTAAGGATGTCATAGCAGCGCATTTGGAAAGAGGTGACATGATAGGTCCAAGTCAGCATGGATTTGTGAAAGGGAAATCATGCTTGACCAATCTTCTGGAATTTTTTGAGGATATTTCCAGTAGAGTGGACAAGGGAGAACCAGTTGATGTGGTATATTTGGACTTTCAGAAGGCTTTCGACAAGGTCCCACACAAGAGATTAATGTGCAAAGTTAAAGCACATGGGATTGGGGGTAGTGTGCTGACGTGGATTGAGAACTGGTTGTCAGACAGGAAGCAAAGAGTAGGAGTAAATGGGGATTTTTCAGAATGGCAGGCAGTGACTAGTGGGGTACCGCAAGGTTCTGTGCTGGGGTCCCAGCTGTTTACACTGTATATTAATGATTTAGACGAGGGGATTAAATGTAGTATCTCCAAATTTGCGGATGACACTAAGTTGGGTGGCAGTGTGAGCTGCGAGGAGGATGCTATGAGGCTGCAGAGCGACTTGGATAGGTTAGGTGAGTGGGCAAATGCATGGCAGATGAAGTATAATGTGGATAAATGTGAGGTTATCCACTTTGGTGGTAAAAACAGAGAGACAGACTATTATCTGAATGGTGACAGATTAGGAAAAGGGGAGGTGCAACGAGACCTGGGTGTCATGGTACATCAGTCATTGAAAGTTGGCATGCAGGTACAGCAGGCGGTTAAGAAACAAATGGCATGTTGGCCTTCATAGCGAGATTTGAGTACAGGGGCAGGGAGGTGTTGCTACAGTTGTACAGGGCCTTGGTGAGGCCACACCTGGAGTATTGTGTACAGTTTTGGTCTCCTAACCTGAGGAAGGACATTCTTGCTATTGAGAGAGTGCAGCGAAGGTTCACCAGACTGATTCCCGGGATGGCGGGACTGACTTATCAAGAAAGACTGGATCAACTGGGCTTGTATTCACTGGAGTTCAGAAGAATGAGAGGGGACCTCATAGAAACGTTTAAAATTCTGATGGGTTTAGACAGGTTAGATGCAGGAAGAATGTTCCCAATGTTGGGGAAGTCCAGAACCAGGGGACACAGTCTAAGGATAAGGGGTAAGCCATTTAGGACCGAGATGAGGAGAAACTTCTTCACCCAGAGAGTGGTGAACCTGTGGAATTCTCTACCACAGAAAGTTGTTGAGGCCAATTCACTAAATATATTCAAAAAGGAGTTAGATGAAGTCCTTACTACTCGGGGGATCAAGGGGTATGGCGAGAAATCAGGAATGGGGTACTGAAGTTGCATGTTCAGCCATGAACTCATTGAATGGCGGTGCAGGCTAGAAGGGCCGAATGGCTTACTTCTGCACCTATTTTCTATGTTTTTATGACTGGGAAACCCTGCTCACTTTTGAATAGCCTGTCAACATTTGCGAAGAATGGTCACTCTGGCTTGCTGTGAGCATCTGTGGGCCATGATCTGCTGTCACAGCTATCCTGCAAGATGAACAGCAGCAGACATGGATACAACATGTAAAATGTAGCTTTAAGAAGTTCTCATTAGTAAGTTTCACTAACTTCCTTTCTCCTACAACATGGGACATACTCTGGCATGAGTCACTGAAATTGGGAAAAATATGGAGCAGACATGAATTTGCTCAGTAATTTTACAGACTAGTCATTCTGTTCCTCAGAATACTTCAAGAATTAATGATTGCTACAAGCATATTCAAAAAACTGATGTTTCAGATATCCATCACTTTATGAGACAGTGACTAGATGGTAACAGTGCAGGGATTTCTACTGGTTGTTAATGTGGAAGATTCCATCAACAATGCACTAATATGCTTGTAACATTTGCTACTTTACCCTGCTGATTAGTGCAGACTGATCATTAGGCCACAAGCCAGTTCCTGATAAACCCATAGTGCTAATCTACAACGTCAAACTGACTTTTGGAGGCCATATTCATGCCTTTTTAAAAATTGGCTCTGGTCAAATTTTAATTAAAAATAAACCTCTTTACAAGTCTAAATATTTCATACGGGTCAAAGAAACACTATCCTTTGTTCTGTCTGGTGAATAGCAGTATCTAGCAGTTGTGAGCTTTATCACTAGGTGGTGGTATAAGCATTATTTTTTACATAGAATTTACAGCATAGAAACAAGACTGACAACATATGAACATAAAAAATAGGAGCGTTAGGCCCCTCGAGCCTACTCCGCCATTCAACAAGATCATGGCTGAACTGATCTTGGCCTCAATTCCACTTCCCTGCCCGCTCCCCATAACCCTTTGTTCCCTTATCGTTCAAAAATCTGTCTATCTCCATCTTAAATATATTCAGTGACCCAACTTCCACAGCTCTTTGGAGTAGAGAACTCCAAAGATTTACGACTCCCTGAGAGAAGAAATTCCTCCTCCTCAGTTCTAAATGGGCGACCCCTTATTCTGAAACTATGTTCCCTAGCTCTAGATTCCCCCATGAGGGGAAGCATCCTCTGCATCTACCTTGTCGAGCCCCCTCAGAATCATATACGTTTCAATAAGATCACCTCTCATTCTTCTCAACTCCAATGAGTATAAGCCCAACCTGCTCAAGCTCTCTTCATAAGTCAACCCCTTCATCAAGGAAGCAGAAATGGCTCTGTTCTGGTGTTTATGTTCCATGAGAGTCCCCTCCCACACCACTTCATCGAGCTGCATATCCTTCCATTCCTTTCTCACATGCACTTCCCTAGCTTCCCTTTAAAGACATCTATGCTATTCACCTCAACTATGCCATGTGGTAGCAAATTCGCCATTCTAACCACTCTCTGGGTAAAGAAGTTTCTCCTGAATTCATTACTGGATTTATTAGTGACTATCTTATATTTATAGCCCCTAGTTTTGAACTCGGCCACAAGTGGAAACATCTGCCCTACGTCTACCCTATCAGCCCTCTTCACGATCTTAAAGACCTGTATTAGGTCACCTCGCAACCTTCTCTTTTCTAAAGTAAAGAGCCCCAGCTTGTTCAGTCTTTCCTGATAGTTATAATTGCTCAGTTCTGGTATCATCCTTGTAACTCCATGTTTGAATCCCTCCACAGGTTTCTGCCCCTGCCACAGTACCGAAACGGCTCTCATCAAAGTCACAAATAACATCCTTTGTGACTGACAATCCTTTGTGACTGTGACAAAGGTAAACTATCCCTTCTTGTCCTTCTTGACTTGTCTGCAACCTTTGACATGGTTGACCACTCCATCCTTCTCCAATGTCTCTCCACCGTTGTCCATCTGGGTGGGACTGCACTCGTCTGGTTCTATTCTTATCTAATCGTAGCCAGAGAATCACCTGCAATGGCTTCTCTTCCTGCTCTCGCATCGTTATCTCTGGTGACCCCCAAGTATCTATCCTTGGCCCCCTCCTATTTCTTATCTACATGCTGCCCCTTGGCGACGACATCCGAAAACATAGCATCAGTTTCCATGTACGCTGATGACACCCAGCTCTATTTCACTACCACTGCTCTCGACCCCTCCACAGCATCTAAATTGTCAGACTGCTTGTCTGACAACCAGTTCTGGACGAGCAGACATTTCTCCAATTAAATATTGGGAAGACTGAACCCACTGTTTTCGCACCCTGCCACAAACTCCGTTCCCTAGCTACTGACTCCATCCCTCTCCCTAACAGCTGTCTGAGGCTGAACCACACTGTTCACAATCTTGGTGTCATATTTGACCCTGAAATGAGCTTCTGATCACAGATCCGCGGCATAACTAAGACTGCCTATTTCCACCTCCATAACATTGCCCATCTCTGCCCTTGTCTCAGATCATCCGCTGCTGAAACCCTCATCCATGCCTTTGTTACCTCTAGACTTGACTATTCCAACACACTCCTGACCTCCCACGTTCTACCCTACGTAAACTTGAGGTCATCCAAAACTCAGCTGCCCATGTCCTAACTTGCACCAAGTCCTGCTCACCCGTCACTCCTGTGCTCGTTGACCTGCATTAGCTCCCAGTTAAGCAATGCCTCGATTTCAAAATTCTCATCCTTGTTTTCAAATCCCTCCATGGCCTTGCCCCTCCCTATCTCTGTAATCCCCCCCAGCACCCCCTCCCTAGATATCTGCGCTCCTTTAATTCTGCACTCTTTGAGCATCCCTGATTATAATCGCTCAACCATTGGTGGTCTTCTGTTGCCTAGGCCCTAAGCTCTGGAACTCCCTGCCTAAACCTCTCCACTTCTCTACCTCTCTTTCCTCCTTTAAGACGTTCCTTAAAACCTTCCTCTTTGACCAAGCTTTTGGTCATCTGCCCTAATTTCTCATTATGTGGCCCAGTGTCACATGATTTTCATATAATGAATGCTCCTATGACACGCCTTGGGACATTTTATTACGTTAAAGATGCTATATAAATACAAGTTGTTGTCCATCATTTTTTGCACCTTCTCCAGTACCTCTATACTGCACAGTACTCTAAAGTGTGGTCTACCCAAGGTTCTATACAAATTTAACATAACTTCCCTGTTTTTCAATTCTATTCCTCTAGTGCTTTGTTTGCATTTTTATGGCCTTATTAACTAGCTGTGCTCCTTTTTAATGATTTGTGAATCTGTACCTATAGATATCTTTGGTCCTCTACCCTATTTAGACTATTTTCTAAGGAGTACGTGACCTCCTTATTCTTCCTACCAAAATGCACCACCTTACACTTGGCTATATTGTAATTCATTTGCCATTTACATGTCCATTCTGCAAGTTTATTGACGTAGTCTTGTAATTTGCCACAGTTTCTTTGATATTATTATGTGCCCCCCCCCCTCCCAATTTGGTGTCATCACAAATTTTGAAATTGTACTTCCGATTCCCAAGTCCAAATTATTTATGTAAATGATAAACAGCAGTGGTCCCAGCACTGCAACACCACTTCCCACCTTCCGCCAGTCTGAGTACCTTTAATCCTACTCTGTTTTACAGCCAGCTTACTATCCATTCTGCTACTTGTCCCTTGGCTCCGCATGCTTAGTCATGAGTCTTACTATGGAGTACCTTATCGAAGGCCTTTTGAGAATCCAGATATATTGCATCTACTGCATTATCTTTATCTACTTTTTGTTACTACAAATACTTCAATATGGTTGGTCAAGCATGACCATCCCTTTTGAAATCCATGTTGACTATTCTTTATTATATTTTTGGTTTCTGGATGTTTTCCTATTACATCTTTGAGTAAGGATTCCATTATCCTTCCTACCACTGATGAGATAACTAGTTCTATTTCTCTCCTTAAACATAGGAATACTAATGTAAGCTGCCCTCCAGTCCTCTGGCTCTATACCATTTTCTAAATTAATTTTTATAAATATATTATTTTGGTTAGAATCTGGCAATCATTTGACTACTCACACTGTTGCATGATAAGAGTTCTTCACCTTTCCAAATGATGAGTTCAAGAATCCAAGAGCTTAATTTTGACTGAGTAGTGTTTTGTGCTTAGTTTTGCCATCTATCTCATTATTTTTTTCTCTTCTGCTCCTTCACTTTATTGAATCATTTGCCTCCTGATCTGAATAGTCAGGGAGTTACTGGAAACTGTGCTATAAACAAATAAATGGCAGGGCTTGAATCTGGCAATCCCCCACATTAGTGGTATAGTACTCTGTGTTCACTGCAAGTGGTTTTAAAAAGCTCATCAAAGCATTTTACTAAAATGTTAGAATTCCCTGTTATGTCAGCCTATATTAATGTAGTGTATGAGTATATTGATCAGGAGAAAGCTGATTTGGCTAACTGTTCAATTTGCATTTATAACTTAAAGCCGGACATTTTTAATTCAGATAGAACATGGTCCATTGATAACTTCTTGTGGCTATAGAAGTAGGTGACTAAATTACTTTAAAAATCCAGTTTTC
Source organism: Pristiophorus japonicus (assembly GCF_044704955.1). Lineage (NCBI taxonomy): Eukaryota > Metazoa > Chordata > Chondrichthyes > Pristiophoridae > Pristiophorus > Pristiophorus japonicus. The sequence goes on along the minus strand of NC_091977.1, from coordinate 64,775,888 downwards.
CTGTAGCTATATTAACTTAACATTCCTCTGATTCTGATCTCTTCTGCAACACCCATTCCCCCCACAAGTGACGGCTGTGCCTTCAGCTGCCTAGGCTCCAAGCTCTGGAATTCCCTCCCATGCCCCTCTGTGCCTCAAGCTCCTTCTCCTCCTTTAAGACCATCCTTAAAACCCACCTCCTTGACCAGCCTGTTCCTCTGATGAGGCGTCCATTTTCTTTGATTATGCCTCCATGAAGCACCTTGGGATGTTTTTATACATTAAAGGCGTTATATTAATGCAAGTTGGTGTTGTTATACTCCTGACTAAGCTATAGTAGAATCATAGGGCCCAAGTTTCCACACGCGCCTAGACCTGAACGCCCGTTTTTCGCGCCACAAAGTGCGCCTAAAAAAATCCTCCGTATTCTCCACCTCCCTGCAGGTCCTCTGGCCCTCGGCACAGCGCAGCACGAGCTGTAGTGGGGCGGAGCCAGGTCCCTGCGCTGAAAACAGTGCCGGGACCTCTGCACATGCGCGCTACAGTGGGCACGCAAGTGCAGTAGCTCCAGGTGCTGAACTATGTGGGAGGGGCCCGAAGCACGCAGCCCCTAGCCCTGGCTGAATGGCCTCACTGGGGCTGCGTGAATAAGGCTCCTCCCACGGCCAGCTCCTGCTTTCTCCCCCCCCGACCAGACCCGACACCCGCTCCCCGCTCCCCCCGCCTCCGGACCAGACCCGACACCCGCTCCCCGCCCCCCCCCTGCCTCCGGACCAGACCCAAGACCCCCCCCCTGACTGGACCCGACCCGTGCTCCTGTTCCCGCTCCCCGACTGGACCCGACCCGAGCTCCTGTTCCCGCTCCGCCCCCCCCGACTGGACCCGACGCGCGCTCCTGTTCCCCCTCCCCAACTGGACCCGACCCGACCCGCACTCCTGTTCCCGCTCCCCGCCCCCCCGACTGGACCCGACCCGACCCGCGCTCCTGTTCCCGTTCCCCGCCCCCCCGACTGGACCTGACCCGACCCGCGCTCCCGCCCCCTCCCCCCCCCCCCCCCCCTGACCCGAACCTCCCCGACCCAACCCAATGCCACCTACCTGTAAATCTGGTGCTGGGGACTGGCCCTGCCCGAAGTCTCAGGCCGGCCCGTTCAGCCTTCGGTCCGAAAGGCCTGCCTGAAGCACTTTCACACAGGTAGGAAGATGGTTTATTTAATCTTTTCTTTGCTTATAAATGTTTATTCAGGTTGGATTTATTTGTATAAGTATAAATAAGGATTTAATATAGAATTTAATGACTTCCCCCCCCACCCCCCCCCCCACCTTGTTCTGGACGCCTAATTTGTAACCTGCGCCTGATTTTTAATTTGTAGAACAGGTTTTTTCAGTTCTACAAAAATCTTCACTTGCTCCATTCTACTTTAGTTTGGAGTACGTTTTCACTGTGGAAACTTTCAAATCAGGCGTCAGTGGCCGGACACGCCCCCTTTTGAAGAAAAAATTCTGTTCCAAAATAGAACTGTTCTACCTGACTAGAACTGCAGAAAAAAAAATGTGGAGAATTGCGATTTCTAAGATAGTCTGTTCTCCACCAGTTGCTCCTAAAAAAAATTAGGCGCAAATCATGTGGAAACTTGGGCCCATTGAATGGTTACAGCATGGAAGGCCATTCAGCTCATTCTTCTTCTTGGGCAGCCCCTTGGAGTCAAGGATGATTTGCTTCACACGAATGAGTTTTCAGGTGACTGATTACTCCAATATGGGACCTACAGTCTCTGCCACAGGTGGGGCAGACGGTAGTTGGTGGCTGGGGTGTTGGGTTGCCCTACGCTCCTTCCGTTGTTTGCGCTTGGCTTCCATGTGCTCCCGGCGAAGGGACTCGAGGTGTTCGGCACCTTCCCGGATGGTTCTCCATTTTCAGCGATCATGGCCCAGGGATTCTCAGGTGTTGGTGGGGATGTTGTACTTCTTCAAGGAAGCTTTGGGGGTTTTCTTGAAGCGTTTCCTCTGCCCACCTGGCGCTCACTTGCCATGTTAGAGCTCTGAGTAGAGCGCTTGTTTTGGGAGTCTAGTATCAGACATGCGGGCGCTGTGGCCCGTCCACCGGAGCTGATCAAGTGTAGTCAGTGCTTCGATGCTGGGGATGTTGGCCTGAGCGAGAACACTGACATTGGTGCACCTATCCTGCCAATGGATTTGCAGGATCTTGCGGAGACAGCATTGGTGGTACTTCTCCAGTGCTTTGAGGTGCCTGCTGTACATGGTCGATGTCTCTGAAGCATATAGGAGGGCGGCTATCACTACTGCTCTTAGATCATGAGCTTCGTGCTGGGTTTGAGGTCCTGGTCTTCAAACACACTCTTCCACAGGTGACTGAAGGCTGCACTTGCACACTGAAGGTGGTGTTGACTTAGTCATCGACGTCTGCTCTTGTTAACAGGCTACCAAGGTATGGAAAATGGTCCACATTGTCCAAAGCCTCGTCATGAGCCCATGCTGACTCTCAGCTCTTCCCACTCACCTGCCCTTTCCCCGTAGCCCTGCAAATTCTTTTCCTTTATATACTTATCTGACTCCCTTTTGAAAGATAAGATTGAGTCTGCCTCCACCACCTTTTCAGGCAGTGTATTCCAGAAGCCAACCACTCGTTGAGTAAAAAAAGTTTTTTCTTGCATCGCCTTTGGTTCTTTTGCCTATCACCTTAAATCTGTGTCCTCTGGTTCTTGACCCTTTAGCTAATGGAAACAGTTCTCTATCTACTCTGTCCAGACCCCTCATGATTTTGAACACCTCTATCAACCCCAGCTTCTCCAGTCTATGAACGTAACTGAAGTCCCTCATGCCTGGAATAATTCTCGTAAATCTTTTCTGCACCTTCTCTGAGGCCTTCACAACCTTCCTAAATTGTGGTGCCCAGAATTGGACACAGTACTCCAGTTGGGGCCGAACCAGTGTTTTATACAGGTTCATCATAATTTCCACCTTTTTGTATTGTATTTATGATGCCCAGGATCCCGTAAGCCTTTTTTAACTGCTTTCTCAACCTGCCCTGCCACCTTCAACGATTTACGATCCATATACCCCAGGTCTCTGTTCGTGCCCCTTTAGGATTGTACCATTTAGTTTATATGTCCTCCCATTCTTTCTACCAAAATGTGTCACTTCACACTTTTCTGCGTTAAATTTCATCTGCCACGTGTCCGCCCATAGAACGCACTAGTAGAATGCACTTTGCATTAGTTTTCTGAATGCTAATTGCTTTTCTGGTTGGACTGGTCAATTATAGTTCCCAACATTCTAACCAAACTTGAATATCTGTTCTTTGTCAGGTATCGCTTAAACCTTTCAAGCTATTCTAAATCACTTGTGTTTTTGAATTTCAAATCTTTTTCGTTTTCAGGTGAAAAAAGAACAAATGTTGGTGCTTTGGGATATGTAAGGAAATGGTCAGCATAGTCTCCTATAGCAAAAATACACACACTCTGTTAATACAAAGGAAAATTGAAAGTCATGAAAAAGGTATTCTATTAGATCATTGCTGATTTTATTTATTTGTTCAAGGGATGTGGGCGTCGCCAGTAAGGTCAGCATTTATTGCCTATCCCTAATTGCCCTTGAGAAAGTGGTGGTGAGCCACCTTCTTAAACCGCTGCAGGCCATGTGGTGAAGGTACTCCCACAGTGACTTTATCATAGTGGTTTGTGCAACTGAGTGGTTTACTAGGCCATTTCCGAGGGCAGTTAAGAGTCAACCACATTGCTGTGGTTCTGGAGACACATATAGGCCAGACCAGGTAAGGATGGCAAATTTCCTTTCCTATAGGACATTAGTGAACCAGTTGGGTTTTTATAATAATTTGGTAGTTTCATGGTCACCATTACTGATGCTAGCTTTATTCCAGATTTATTTAATCGAATTTAAATACCCCTGCCGTGGAGGGATTTGAACTTGTGTTCAGAGTCCAGGCCTCTGGATTACTAGTCCAGTAACATGACCACTATGCTACCGTACCCCAACTTTGTACCTCAATTCCATTTACCTGCATTTGCTCCATATCCTTTGGTACTCTTGCCCAACAAAAAAATATTGATCTCAGTTTTGAAAAAATCAGCATAGAGAATTATGGTGTAAAGTTTCAATTTCTGTACCTGTATATCTCATTATATGATTGTCTGGTGGAATTAGCTGTTTTATCATAGTGTGGGAAATTTTTTAGCATTGCTCATAGTTATAGTTTCCAAATGAAAAGGTAGAATTATATATTAACCGAATTGTTATGAGGGTCTTGTTTGGAATGATGTATGTTCCTCACTGAATCAAACTATTAAGCTGTACAAATATTTGTTACCCTTACGGCTAACAATTCCTACTGCTGAATTTAATAGGATCGCAAGTTATCATGGCATCCCCAAATTCTTCACCTATTTCTTCTAATACCCTTCCTTGGTGGAAGCTGCCTGAACATGGAAATTTGTTTGGTTTCGATTTTAGATCTTCGTACATTTTTGAATTCAAGTGAATGTTACTAACAGTAACCTGTGCTGCTTTGACATGCACTGGCACAAGGTCTCCTCACACTGCCTTGGCATGTAGGTTCATACACAGGAACCAAATGACACAGAATTTACAGCACAGAAACAGGCCATTCTGCCCAACAGGTCCAAGACAGTGTTTATGCTCCACATGAGCCTTTTTCCACCCCTATTTCATCAAACACCATCAGCATATCCTTCTATTCCTTTGTCCCTCATGTATTTATCCAATTTCCCATTAAATGCATCTATGCTATTTGCCTCAACCGCTCCACGCAGTCACGAGTTCCACATTCTAACTATTCTCTGGGTGAAGAAGTTTCTCCTGAATTCCCTATTGGATTTATTGGCGACCAACTTATATTTATGGTCCCTAGTGTTTGGGTGGAACTCTCCCTCCGTTCCATTATGTAACTCAACTTCCTGGCAACTGAAGGGATTCAATTTTATAAATGATACTTGGTGTATCTCAAAATATAGAAAGGATAATGGGGTGAGCAAGTTTGATGGGACAGTAATCTTCCTCCACCTACGTTTCCAGGCCTCTGTTACAATTGGATCTCTGATTTGATTGTAAACCCAAAAAATCTCAGAGCTGGTCCACATTTGGGTCTTGCCCTGAAGCGCAGTCAGTGGCTGGTTAGCAGAAGAAGACTCTGATAAATAAGGTTGCTGCAATAAATGGATAATGAATGCTCATTTTGGCAATCCATATCTTTCTTGGATAAATTTCACTGACTTGTAATTAGGAGTCCAGGTATAAGTTTATCTAATTTCGATATTAATAGGCACAAGCACAGTAAACTGAATTTATGGCAGTGTATGTATGGATTCATCCGTTACTGGAGGAGGTGAGAACAGTAGCTCGTGGTAAGAATAGCATAAGTCGATGCAACTGGTTGGGGTGGTTGGTTTCAACTTAGATTACTCATCCTTGGTTTTACAAACTGGACAAGTCTGTAACTTGTTTCCATGTACAATATCTGACATATTTCAAAAGGTAAAATACGGTGAACTTTACTGTGATATACTTGTAATTTTAATAACCAGTGCTTGGGTGTGGTTCCATGGCTGATGGCTGCCCTTCAGTATTCTGTCCAGATTTGCCGACATTTCAACTATGAGCCTCGGCGTTGAGTGATGATGGCCTATTTGTTGTGTATGTGTAAATAACTGACAAACTGAGCCAGGAGAAAAGTAACTTAACCTGTGTGCTTTATGTAACAATCCAAAATGGAGTCCCAAACTGGCATGAACCAGCATGAGTACAGCAACTGTGAATAGCTCCCACAGAGTCCTAATGCCCGTCCAGTGAGTTGTAACAAATAAATAGAGTATGAACACAACACTGTTCAACTGTGTGGGATATCACAGCCAAGCGCAATCTGTCCAACAATGCATTTTCTTCCAGTTGGGTAATCCTGGACTAGTGACATAACCTTGGAAGATAACCTTTCTCCCTCATGGTGCGAAGCAATACAATAAAATTGGGTGGTAAGAGAAGAAATAATTTAAAGTGACTTGGAACAGAAAACAGTTTTTTTAAAGTGAAGTCCTGGCATGTTCAAGATTATAACATATGCTTGGGGTTCAGATGGCTGTAAAGTACTCTAATCCTCTTGCGCAAGGGTATCTAAGCTACAGCATGTGAGTCTGGCCAATCTGTTCCATGAATTCCAGGCAATTTTGCTTTCTGCTGCATTGTACTGTTTGAATTTTGTGGTTTGGAAAGGGCTGGCCTTAACGCTTTTGTCTAATTTTGTCCCCTCCCAAAGGTTGGTGTCATCAATCCTGCAATACCACATTCAAGTGGTTATTCTTCAAGTAGGAGCTGAGACAGTAAACAAGCTAATCAACCTGAAGACAGCAAAGTTGAACCCAGGCCTGCCATCGTATGACTCCCTTCATCTGATTTATATACCAATCCATGCACTTTCTAGCAGGTGACCACGATTGAGACTGGTGCCAATTAGCAATGTGAGTGAAGATTGGATTATTTTTGTTTCTGCAATATCCCAGAGGCATTGGGGCAAGTTGTGCTGACCTTTCTGCAAAAGTTTAGTAATTTCTTCCCACATCCCGAAGTAAAACCTTGTAGTTTAGTCTCATAATTTTCAAATTGATGTTGCATCCTTTTGTTTAAAACAAAGTTGACAATTGTGGTGCTAGTGGCAAAAAAAATCCAAACACTTAAAATTGCTGGGAATGTCTCCGAGGTTTGCTGTCTGTGGGTTTCTGCTGACATCCACAAACTACTGAAGTGCGCTGTTTGCATCATTAACCTCAAGTATGTGGCAACAAGCTACTGGCCATCTGCTGCTTTTTAGATACCAAGTACAGTCCATTAAATCCTGCTAACTAATATGTAGCTCATTTATATCTTTTCTCTAACATTACTAAACAATTGCCCTTTGTAAAACATTATCACCTCAAGGACAGAATGCACATGGCAAATGTTGTTATAATTATTTTCTCGGGCCTCCTCTCCCCCATGCGCCCCTCTGGAATATACATACACATGCACATCCGCAGAGGGAGTCTTGAGGTTGCATTCTAATCTTGGGGTTCAGTTAACTGTTACATATATGCAGTTTATGAATGCCACCTGTAAACTAGCTCTCATTGGGTTTCCTTTGACTGGTGCCAGTTAGCCATGTTTGTGAAGATCCCTAATCAGCATGTACCAACTTAGATAAGAACATAAGAAATAGGAACAGGAGTAGGCCATATGGCCCCTCGAGCCTGCTCCGCCATTCAATAAGATCATGGCTGATGTGATATGGACTCAGCTCCACTTCCCTGCCCTATCCCCTTATCGATTAAGAAACCGTCTATTTCTGTCTTAAATTTATTCAATGTCCCAGCTTCCACAGCTCTCTGAGGCAGCGAATTCCACAGATTCACAACACTCAGAAGAAATTTCTCCTCATCTCTGTTTTAAATGGGCAGCCCCTTATTCTAAGATCGTGCCCTCGAGTTCGAGTCTCCCCCATCAGTAGAAACATCCTCTCTGCATCCACCCTGTCAAGCCCCCTCATAATCTTATACGTCTTGATAAGATCACCTCTCATTCTTCTGAATTCCAATGAGTAGAGGCCCAACCTACTCAACCTTTCCTCATACGTCAACCCCCTCATCCCCGGAATCAACCTTGTGAATCTTCCCTGGACTGCCTCCAAAGCAAGTATATCCTTTTGTAAATATGGAAACCAACACTGCACACAGTATTCCAGGTGTGGCCTCACCAATACCTTATATAGTTGAAGTAAGACTTCCCTGCTTTTATACTCCATCCCCTTTGCAATAAAGGCCAAGATACCATTGGTCTTCCTGATCACTTGCTGTACCTGCATACTATCCTTTTGTGTTTCATGCACAAGTACCCCCAGCTCCCGCTGTACTGCAGCACTTTGCAATCTTTCTCCATTTAAATAATAACTTGCTCTTTGATTTTTTTTCTGCCAGAGTGCATGACCTCACACTTACCAACATTATACTCCATCTGCCAAATTTTTGCCCACTCACTTAGCCTGACTATGTCCTTTTGCAGATTTTGTGTGTCCTCCTTACTCATTGCTTTTTCTCCCATCTTTGTATCAGCAAACTTGACTATGTTACACTCAGTCCCTTCTTCCAAGTCACTAATATAGATTGTAAATAGTTGGGGTCCCAGCACTGATCCCTGTGGCACCCCACTAGTTACTGGTTGCTAACCAGAGAATGAACCATTTATCCCAACTCTCTGTTTCCTGTTAGTTAGCCAATCCTCTATCCATGCTAATATATTATCCCCAACCCCGTGAACTTTTATCTTGTGCAGTAACCTTTATGTGGCACCTTGTCAAATGCCTTCTGGAAGTCCAAATACACCACATCCACCGGTTCCCCTTTATCCACCCTGTTCGTTACATCCTCAAAGAACTCCAGCAAATTTGTCAAACATGACTTCCCCTTCATAAATCCATGCTGACTCTGCCTGACCGAATTTTGTTTTTCAAAATGTCCTGCTACTGCTTCTTTAATAATGGACTCCAACATTTTCCCAACCACAGATGTTAGGCTAACTGGTCTATAGTTTCCTGCTTTTTGTCTGCCTCCTTTTTTAAAAAGGGGTGTTACATTTGCAATTTTCCAATCTGCTTGGATCGCCCCAAAATCCAGGGAATTTTGGTAAATTACAACCAGTGCATCCACAATCCCTGCCGCTACTTCTCAAGACCCTAGGGTGAAGGCCATTATGTCCAGGGGATTTATCTGCCATTAGTCCCATTATCTTACTGAGTTCCACCTCCTTTTGTGATTATGTTAAGTTCCTCCCCTCCATAGCCCCTAGACTATCCACTGTCGGAATATTGTTAGTGTCCTCTACCGTAAAGACTGATACAAAATATTTGTTCAGAGTTTCTGCCCTCTCCATGTTCCCCATTACTAATTCCCCGGCCTCGTCCTCTAAGGGACCAACATTTACTTTAGCCACCCTTTTCCTTTTTATATACCTCCTAGGAACTCTTGCTATCTGTTTTTATATTTTGCGCTAGTTTACTTTCACAGTCTTATCTTCCCTTTCTTAATCATTTTTTTGAGTCGTTATTTGCTGGTTTTAAAAGCTTCCTAGTCTTCTGTCCTCCCATTAGTTTTGGCCACTTTGTATGCCCTTGTTTTTAATTGGATACCGTCCTTTATTTCTTTAGTTAGCCACGGATGGCTATCTTTTCTCTTACACCCTTTCCTCCTCACTGGAATATATTTTTCCTGAGAGTTGTGAAATATCTCCTTAAATGTACACCACTGTTCATCAACCGTCCTACCCTTTAATCTATTCTCCCAGTCCACTTTACCCAATTCTGCCCTCATACCTTCATAGTCTCCTTTATTTAAGCTTAGTACGTTGGTTAGAGATCCAACTTTCTCACCTCCATCTGAATTTGAAATACAATCATGCTATGATCACTCATTCCGAGGGGATCCTTTACTAGGAGATTGTTTATTAATCCTGTCTCATTACACAGGACCAGATCTAAGATAGCCTGCCCCCTGGTTGGTTCCGTTACATACTGCTCAAGGAACCCGTCCCTTACGCACTCCATGAACTCCTCCTGAAGGCAACCCTGACCAATTTGATTTGTCCAATCAATATGGAGGTTAAAATCACCCATGATTGTTGCTGTTCCCTTTTTACAAGCCCCCACTATTCCCTGGTTTATGCTTGACCAACAGAGTTGCTACTGTTAGGGGGCCTATAGATTACACCCACCAATGACTTTTTCCCCTTATTGTTCCTCATCTCCGCCCAAACTGTTTCAATACCTTTATCATTTGAGCCAATATCGTTTCTTACTATTGCAGCGATTCCATCCTTTATCAATAGAGCTACCCCACCTCCTTTTCCTTTCTGTCTGTCCTTCCGGATTGTCAAGTACCCCTGAATATTTAATTCCCAGTCCTGGTCACTTTGCAACCACATCTCTAATGGCTATTAGATCATACCCATTTGTCTCAATTTGTGCCGTCAACTCAACTATTTTGTTACAAATGCTACGTGCATTTAGACAAAGTGCCTTTAAGTTTGTTTTTTTTACCCTTTTTTCTTGCTTGTTTCTTCTCTCCTTCAAACTCACTTTCTTTATTTTTGCTTTCTAATTTCCTCTTTACTCCCTTCCCTACTGAATCTAGTTTCAGGTTCCCATCCCCCTGCCAAGCTAATTTAAACCCTCCCCAACAGCACTAGCAAACCTCCCGCGAGGATATTGGTCCCAGCTCTGTTGAGGTGTAACCCGTTCAGTTTGTACAGGTACCACCTCCCCCAGAAGTGGTCCCAATGCCTCAGGAAACGAAAGCCCTCCCGCCTGCACCACCTCTCCAGCCACATATTCATCTGCTCTATCCTCCTATTTCTGTACTCACTAGCTCGTGGCACTGGGAGTAATCCGGAGATTGCTACCTTTTGAGGTCCTGCTTTTTAATCTCTCTCCTAGCTCCCTAAACTCTGCCTGCAGGACATCATCCCTCTTCCGACCTATGTCATTGATACCGATGTGGACCATGACCTCTGGCTGTTCACCCTCTCCCCCCAGAATGCCCTGTAGCTGACTCAGTGTCCAAAGTAATGTTCATTGACATCTGTCTGCACTTAGAATGAGATCCATTTATATTAGATTGTGAGAGCCGTTGGCAAGGCTGTCTCTTATTGCCCGACCCTAGTTAACCTGAATACAACTGAGTGACTCATTATAATTGTCAACCATGATGGTGTGGGACTGGAAACACTATAGGCCAGACCAGTTAAGAATGACAAGTTTTCTTCCCTAAAGGACATTAGTGAATCAGTTGGGTTTATCTGACATTCCCACAACGTTATGGTCACTTATTGCTTTTTCTTTTTGCTATTTCCCAAGTTTATTTTAAACTTAATTCACATTCTCAAACTGCATTGATGGCATTTGATCTCATGATCTCTGGATTATTAGTCCAGGTCTCTGGATTGCTAGTCTAGTGACATAACCACTAAACTACTGTACTGTATGTTTAGTAATTTATTATTCAAAGAAAAGTATGCAGTATGGCCGCACAAAGGTTAACTACTTTATAATTAGAAGTCTAGAGCATAACATATAGAAGTTATAAATGTACCTGTCCAACCTTTGGAAGCTCCCTGATCCAAGTACATCCTGGAAAGGTTGAAGAGGGATCGATGGGGGTCACCATGTTTCCTGGATCTGTTCTGCGGTCCAGTTTTGGTGAGCTTCTGTTGTTGGCAAGATGAAGAATATGGTTCTTGGGGCACCAATTGGAGGTTCTTATCGATCTTGATACTGGTCATTTGATTTCCACCTCCAACACAGAGACATATTCTGGTTATGTAACTTCTAGCAGGATTGCTGCCATGTTCCACTTCTATGTAGATGCTCTTGACAGCTCAGAATTGTTTTTGCTTAAAACCAAAAGTTACTGCAAGCAATCTTTTAATGAGTATACTGGACAGATGCTGGACCCTCTTTAACCCCCTTCTATATTGGGTTTGCTGGAAGCCATTCATGAAAGAGGGCAGGATATTTGTATCTGCAGGATATTCGATCTTGGGCTGGATTGCACAGCACCCATCCCAATTCTTGCCTGACATTGCCACACAGTGTTGCCTCCAGCAGGAGTCACCAGATGTAGTGACGGGAGAAACTATTAAGCAAAGTTGGTGTTTTGTCAGATTACATCCAGTTGAATGGCAGGGATACGATGATTAGTGTCACTTCTGTTTCATGTAAAAGTGCATCAAAGCAGGGGTGCAACCTAAGGATGAGTAAATTAAGCCCTCAAGGCCCAATTAACTCATCTATCTACAGCATGCAAGGGGTTAATATCCTGTAGAGATGAAGCTATTATCATGTAAGGATTCTGTAAGCGTCTCATTAATGTTTAAGTGTTTGCATATAATGCAGTCACAAATACAATATGAAGTTGAGGTTTAGCATTTTCCTTCAGTTGAAACTGAAACTAGAAGGTTAGAAACTCTGCAGGGCTGAATCCTTATTTTCTGTATGGTGTGCAGGAATATAACAGTAAAAGTCAGTGCATGCCTATATGGAAATCATATTCAAAGAACTGGATGGGGTACATTATAGTTCATGCAAGGTTTCCAGTGGAAGAGAGAAGAAGGAAAGAACTTGCATTTATAAAGCACCTTTCACATCCTCAGGATGTTCCAAAGTGCTTTACAGCCAATGAAGTATTTTTGAAATGTAGTCACTGTTGCAGGTCGGAAACGCAGCAGCCAATTTGTGCACAGCAAGCTCCCACAAATAGCAATGCAATAATGACTAGATAATCTGATTTAGTCATGTTGGTTGAGAGATAAATATTGGCCAGGACTCGCCTCTTCCTCTGCGCATAGCGCCATGCAATCTTTTACATCCACCTGACAGGGCAGGCACGGTCTCGGTTTAGTATCTCATTCAAAAGACGGCACCACCGACAGTGTAGCACTCCTTCAGTACTGCACTAAAGTGTCAGCCTGGATTATGTACTGTAGTCTCTGGGCTGGGGCTGGAACTCTCAGTCTCCTGATTGATCCTTTTGTGTTCTGCCTACAAAATTAGTGATCACACTTATCTAGTGGAAGGGAGGAGGAGGAGGAAAAAATATGCAAGCAAATTAAGGAAATGAGTAAAAAAACATTGAATAATAATCATGGGGGATTTCAATTATCCTGATATTAATTGTACAAAACAGGTAGGTACAGGGGATAAGGGAATGGAGTTCATACAATGTGTGCAGGATTCTTTTCTAATCTAATATGTAAAAAGCCCAATAAGGGAGGAGTTGCTTTGGATCTAGTAATGGGGAATAAACCAGAGCAGATAAGAGAGTAAAAGTAGGGGAACATCTAGGCAATAGTAACCATCATATAATACGTTTTAAGATGATAATTGAGAAGGACATAAATATAATGAAAACCAGAGTAATAGATTGGAGAAAAGCTGATTTTGAGGGGCTGGGAATAGAACTTGGGAAAATAAAATCGGCAACAATATTGGCAAGAAATGATGTAGAACAGCAATGGGAAATATTTAAAACAATGTTCAACAGAGTGCAGGAACAATATATTCCGCTAAAAGGAAAGAACAAACTAAACAATAATCAGTCTCCATGAATGAATAAAGCCATAAAGGAACAATTGAGGGTAAGGATGCAGTGCATGATAAGGGAGAATATAAAAAGATTAGGAGTGTAGTCAAAAAAACAATTGGGAAGGCAAAGAAGGGTCTATGAAATTATATTATCAAGGAACATAAAACAAAATGGTAAAATATTTTACAGGCGCATCAATTAAAAAAAGGAAGGTCAGGATGGGAATAGGGCCATTAAAGGATAGAACATAACATAAGAATTGGGAACAGGAGTAGGCCATCTAGCCCCTCGATGGACAGGATAATATCACAGGTGACGATAGAGAGATGGCAGAAATATTAAATAATTATTTTGCTTCAATATTTACCAGGGCGATAGAACAGGTGGACATGACATTGGATGATGAGAGAAATACATTTAAAATAAAAAGAGGGGGTATATTAAATAAACTAATCAAACTCAAAGAAGATAAAACCCTTGGTCCGGATGGATTCCATCCACACATTTTAAAATAATCTAGGGAAGAGATAATAGAGGCATTACTACACGTATTTAATAATTTGTTGGAAAAAGATGTAATGCCAGTGGACTCGTGAATAGCTAACACAATACCTATATTTAAGAAGAGGGATAGAACATGTCCAGGGAATTATAGACCAGTTAGCTTAACATCGGTGTTAGGAAAAATAATGGGATCCCTACAAGAGGAGAAAATAGAAGAACATCTAAAAACCAAAAATATAATAAAGAATAGTCAGCATGGATTTCAAAAGGGAAAGTCTAGCTTGACCAAACTCATTGAATTTTTTGAAGAGGTAACAGAAAGTAGACAATAGTAATGCAGTAGATGTAATTTATCTAGATTTTCAAAAGGCCTTCGGTAAGGTACCCCATAATAGACTGATAAACAAGGTCAGAGAATGCAGAGTCAGGGGACAAGTAGCAGAATGGATAGCTAGCTGGCTTCGAGACAGAAAGCAGAGTGTAGGGGTCAAAGATAACGATTCACTGTGGCAGAAGGTGGTTAGTGGTGTTCCACAAGGTTCAGTGTTGGGACCACTGTTGTTCACAATTTATAGTAACGATTTAGACTTTGGAATCAAAAATACAATTTCTAAATTTGCAGATGACACCAAATTGGGGCGATCATCAATACTGAAGAGGACTGCAACAAATTACAGGAGGACATGAATAAACTTGACGAATTGGCATATAATTGGCAAATGAAGTTCAACACAGATAAATGTGAGGTATTACATAAGAAATAGGAGCAGGAGTAGGCCACCTGGCCCTTTGAGCCTCCACCACCATTTAATAAGATCGTGGCTGATCTGATCATGGACTCAGCTCCACTTCCCTGACCGTTCCCCATAACCCTTATTGCTCAAAAATCTGTCTATCTCCGCCTTAAATATATTCAATGACCCAGCCTCCACAGTTCTCTGGGGCAGAGAATTCCACTGATTTACAACCCTCAGAGAAAAAATTCCTTCTCATCTCAATTTTAAATGGGTGGCCCTTTATTCTGAGACTGTCCCTAGTTTTAGTTTCCCCTATGAGTGGAAATATCCTCTCTGCATCCACCTTGTCGAGACCCCTCATTATTTCATATGTTTCAATAAGATCACCTCATTCTGAACTCCAGTGTGTATAAGCCCAACTTGCTCAACCTACCTTCATAAGTCAACCCCCTCATCTCCGGAATCAACCTAGTGAACCTCTGAACAGTCTCCAATGCAAGTATATCCTTCCTTAAATACGGAGACCAAAACTGTACGCAGTACTCCAGGTGTGGCCTCACCAATACCCTGTACAGTTGTAGCAGGACTTCTCTGCTTTTATACTCTATCCCCCTTGCAATAAAGGCCAACGTTCCATTTGCCTTCCTGATTACTTGCTGTACCTGCATATTAATGCATTTTTGTGTTTCGTGCACAAGGACCCCCAGATCCCTCTGTACTGCAGCACTTTGCAATTTTTCTCCATTTAAATTATAATTTGCTTTTCTATTTTCTTCTGCCAAAGTGGATAACCTCACATTTTCCCACATATTCTATCTGCCAAATATTTTCCCACTCACCTAGCCTGTCTATATTCCTTTGCAGATTTGTTGTGTCTTCCTCACAATTTGCTTTCCCACCCATCTTTGTATCATCATCAAACTTGGCTACATTTCACTCGGTCCCTTCATCGAAGTCATTAATATAGATTGTAAATAGTTGAGGACCCAGCACCGATCCCTGCGGCACCCCACTAGTCACTGTTTGCCAACTGGAAAATTACCCATTTATCCCGACTCTGTTTTCTGTTAGTTAGCTAATCCTCTATCAATGCGACTATATTACCCCCAACCATGTGAACTTTTATCTTGTGCAGTAACATTTTATGTGGCACCTTATCGAATGCCTTCTGGAAATCCAAATACACCACATCCACTGGTTTCCCCCTTATCCACCCTGCTCGTTACATCCTCAAAGAACTCCAGCAAATTTGTCAAACATGATTTCCCTTTCATAAAACCATGCTGACTCTGCTTGATTGAATCATGCTTTTCCAAATGTCCTGCTCCTGCTTCCTTAATGATGGACTCCAGCATTTTCCCAACGATAGATATTAAGCTAACTGGTCTATAGTTTTCTGCTTTTTGTCTGCCTCCTTTTTTAAATAGGGGCATTACATTTGCGGTTTTCCAATCCGCTGGGATCGCTCCTGAATCCAGGGAATTTCGGTAGATTACAGACAATGCATCTACTATCACTATTTTACTGAGTACTACTTCATTAGTGATAGTGATTGTATTAAGTTCCTCACTCCCTATAGTCCCTTGATTATCCACTATTGGGATGTTTTTAGTGTCTTCTACCGAGAAGGACGATACAAAGAAGACCGGACGCAGGGCATTGTGGGGAGGGGTGGGGGGAGGGTAAACAGAGGTCGTGGTCCATATCGGGACCAATGACATAGGCTAAAAGGGGGATGAGGTCCTACAGGCAGAATTCAGGGCGCTAGGAAGAAAATTGAAGGGTAGGATCTCAAAGGTAGTAATCTCCTGGTTACTACCGATGCCATGTGCTAATGAGTACAAGAATAGGATAGCGAGGATGAACATGTGGCTGGAAAATTGGTGCAGGAGCGAGGACTTTAAATTCTTGAGGCATTGGGACCGTTTCTGGGGGAGATGTGACCTGTACAAACTGGACGGGTTGCACCTCAACAACGCCGGGACTAATAGCTACTGCTATTGGGGAGAGTTTAAACTAGCTTGGCAGGGAGATGGGAACCTGAGAACAAATTCAAGAGGGAAGAAAGTAAGGCAGAAATTGGATAGCAAGAATTTAGAAAGTGGATCTGTCAGACAGAGGAAACGAGGCTTAGTAAGTAGTAAGCAAGGCGGTCTTCCTGTGCTAAATGATATATACTTTAATGCAAGGAGTATAGCAAACAAGGTGGATGAGCTGAGAGCACAGGCAGACACTTGAGAGTATGACATTATAGACATTACTATGGCTGAAAGAGGGGCAGGTTTGGCAGATCAATATTCTGGTTATAGGATTTTTAGACAAGGTAGAGAGGGGGGTAAAAAGGGATGGGTGTCGCAGTATTGATTAAAGAAACTATTACAGCAATGAGGAGGGATGATATGTTAGAGGGATCATCAAATGAGGCCATATGGGTCGAATTGAAAAATAAAAAAGGGGCGATCACACTACTGGGCGTGTATTATAGACACCCAAACAGTGGGAGGGAGATAGAGGAGCAAATATGTAGGCAAATTACTGTGAAGTCCAAACACCATAGTGTACTAATAGTAGGGGATTTTAACTATCCAAATATTGATTAGGACAAATATAGTGTGAAGGATATAGAGGGTGCGGAATTCTTGAAATGCATTCAAGAGAACTTTTTTAGTCAGTACGTAGCTAGCCCAACACGAGAGGGGGTGGTCTTGGATTTAGTTTTGGGGAATGAAGCTGGGCAGGTTGAAGGGGTATTAGTGGGAGAGCACTTGGGTGCCAGTGACCATAATTCAGTCAGATTCAAGTTGGTTTTGGATAAGGACAAGGATAGGCCTGGAATAAAAGTCCCAAATTGGGGAAAAGCTCATTTTGCTAAGTGAAGGAGTGATTTGGCCATAGTGGACTGGAAACAGCAACTTGTGCATAAATCAGTCGGAACAGTGGGAGGCATTCAAGGAGGAGATCTGGAAGGCACAGGCCAAACATGTGCCGTTAAAAAAAAAAAGGTTGGGAATAATAATTCTAGAGCCCCCTGGATGTCTAGGGACTTACAGGGGAGGATAAAGAAAAAAAGGGACGCTTATGTCATATATCAACAGCTAAATACTATAGAATCTTTAAAGGAATATAGAAAGTTAAGAGGCAAAATTAAAAAGGATATTAGGAATGCTAAGAGAGAGCATGAGAAATTCTTGGCTAGTAAAATTAAGGAAAACCATAAGATGGTCTATAAATATATTAAGAGCAAGAGGGTAACTAAAGAAAGGGTAGGGCCTATTGGAGACCATGAGGGTAATCTTGGTGTGGAGGCGGAAGATGTTGATAAGGTTCTTAACAAATACTTTGCATCTGTTTTCACAAAGGAAAGGGGCAATGCAGAAATTGCTATCGAGGAGGAGTGTGATATTCTGGATGAAATAAATATAGTGAGAGAGGAAGTATTAAGGGATTTAGCAGCTTTGAAAATAGGTAAGTCCCCAGGCCCAGATGAAATGCATCCCAGGCTGTTGAGCGAAGTAAAAGAGGAAATAGCAGAGGCATTGACCATCATTTTCCAGTCCTCTTTGGATCTGGGCATGGTGCCGAAGGATTGGAGGACTGCTAATGTAGTACCCTTGTTTAAGAAGGGAGAAAGGGATAGGCTGAGTAATTACAGGCCTGTCAGCCTAACCTCAGTGGTGGGAAAATTATTGGAAAAAATACTGAAAGACAGGATAAATCTGCATTTGGAAAGGTAAGGATTAATTAGGAACATTCAGCACGGATTTGTTAAGGGAAGATCATGTTTGACTAACTTGATTGAATTTTTTGAGGAGATAACCAAGAGGGTTGATGAGGGTAGTGCGTACGATGTAGTGTATATGGACTTTAGCAAAGCTTTTGATAAGGTCCCACATGGTAGACTGGTCATGAAGGTTAAAGCCCATGGGATCCAGGGCAAAGTGGCATACAAAGTTGGATACAAAATTGGCTTGGAGGTAGGAAGCAAAGGCTAATGATTGATGGATGTTTTTGTGACTGGAAGGATGTTTCCAGTGGGATTTCGCAGGGCTCAGTACAGGGTCCCTTGCTTTTTGTGGTATATATCAACGATTTAGATTTGAATATAGGGAGTATGTTTAAGAAGTTTGCAGACGACACTTAAATTGGCTGTATGGTTGATAATGAAGAGGAAAGTCATGGGCTGCAGGAGGATATCAATCTACTGGTCAGGTGGGCAGAGAAGTGGCAAATAGAATTTAATTCAGAGAAGTGTGAGGTGATGAACGTTGGCAGGGCTAAAAAGGAAAGGGTGGGCCACTTAAAAGTGTAGATGAACAAAGGGACCTTGGAGTGCTTGTCCACAGATCCCTGAAAGTAGCAGGCCAGGTGGTTAAGAAGGCATGCGGAATGCTTGCCTTTATTGGCCGAGGCATAGAATATAAGAGCAGGGAGGTTATGCTTAAATTGTATAATAGTTTGGTTAGGCCATAGCTGGAGTACTGCGTGCAGTTCTGGTTGCCGTATTATAGGAAGGACGTGATTGCACTAGAGAGGGTGCAGAGGAGATTTACTAGGATGTTGCCTGGAATAGAGAATCATAGTTATGAGGACAGATTGGATAGGCAGCTTGTTCTCATTGGAACAGAGGAGGTTGAGAGGAGACCTCATTGAGGTGTACAAAATATTGAGGGGCCTGGACATAGTGGATAGTAAGGGTCTATTTCCATTGGTGGAGGGGGTATAGTTTTAAGGTGGTTGGTAGAAGGTTTTGAGGGGGGGGGCTTCTTTACGCAGAGGGTTGTGGGGATCTGGAACTCGCTGCCTGGAAGAGTGGTGGATGCAGAAACCTTCACTGCTTTAAGAGATGGTTGGATGGGCACTTAAAGTGCCGTAACCTGCAGGGTTACAGACCTAGAGCTGGTAATTGGGATTAGACTGGATGACATTTTGTTGGAAGGTGCAAATATAATAAGTACTGTAGGGAATCGAATAAGGCCAGGGTGCTGGATGGGTCAGAGAGGAATTTTCCCAGATTTTTTCTCCCTAAATTGGCCTGGGTTTTTATCTGGTTTTTGCGCCTCCCAGGAGATCACATGGCTCATGTTGGGGTGGAGTGTAGAATGTTTCAGTATAAAGGGTGTCGCAGTTGTGTGAGGCGGGCTTGGTGCTCTTTGCCTTTCTGTCATTGTTCATAGGTTTGTATGTAACCTTTAGGGCTGCTGACCAAGGGCCGTGCGGCTCTTTGTTGGCCGGCGTGGACACGATGGGCCGAAATGGCCTCCTGCGCTGTAAATATCAATGTTTGTAAAATATTTGTTCAACTTCTCTGCCGTTTCCCTGTTCTCCATTATTAATTCCCTAGTCTCATCCTCTAGGGGACCAACATTTACTTTTGTCACTCTTTTCCTTTTTATGTACCTGTAGAAACTCTTACTATCTATTTTGTGCTAGTTTAGTTTCATAATCTCTCTCATTTTTTTAGTCGGTCTTTGCTGGCTTTTAAAAGTTTCCCAATCCTCTGGCCTCCCACCAGTCTTGGCCACATTGTATGCTCTTGTTCTCAATTTGATACCATCCCTTATTTCCTTAGTTAACCACAGATGGTAAACCCTTCTTAGTGTTTCCTTCTCATTGGAACATATTTTTGCGAGTTATGAAATATCTCCTTAAATGTCTGCCATTGCTCATCAACTGTCCCATATTTCAATCTGTGCAGCGAAGATTCACCAGACTGATCCCCGGGATGGCAGGACTGACATATGAAGAAAGACTTGATCAACTAGGCATATATTCAATGGAATTCAGAAGAATGAGAGGGGATCTCATAGAAACATATAAAATTCTGACGGGATTGGACAGGTTAGATGCAGGAAGAATGTTCCCGATGTTGCGGAAGTCCAGAATCAGGGGTCACAGTCTAAGGATAAGGGGTAAGTCATTTAGGACCGAGATGAGGAGAAACTTCTTCACCCAGAGAATTGTGAACCTGTGGAATTCTCTACCACAGAAAGTTGTTGAGGCCAGTTCATTAGATATATTCAAAAGGGAGTTAGATGTTGTTATGTTTCAAATAAAGCAATGTGACTGAGTATTGTAGACTTGAGTAAGTGTGACCTTCGTCTCTTTATTCTGACTCCAGAGTGCTGACACAGCATAGGAGGCCTGCTTATTTGCAGTGCTCCCAAGGGATGCTGGGATTCCTTGGGACTCCAATAGATGCGCCCTCTAGTGGCAGTAGAATGCTGGTTACAAGGTGTTGCATACATAAAATCACTTCCCCCATCCCCACCCCCCAAAGTCAATAGTACACTTATTTACAGGGTGAGACGATCTGGGGCTTTCTACTCCCTAGTCGATCGTCTCGGTACAAGCACAGGTACCAGTGAGTTGGTTGGGCCGTTGCTGGGCTGCTGAGGATGATAGGTTCAGCTTCATGGTCAACCGTGATGTTGGTTGCCACTTGTGTGTGTATATCGGAGGGTCGAAGTTGGTGGTGTCCCCTTCAGGTTGCATGTGGCTATCTGAATCGCAGTTTGGTTTGATCCAAATGCTTTCTTCAAGTTAGTCCATTTGCAAGTTTGACCTCAAACACCCTATTCCCTTCTTTGGCTACGACAGTGCCAGTAAGCCATTTGAGACCATGTCCATAGTTGAGTACAAATAAAGGGTCATTGACTTCAATATCGCGGGACAAATTTGCGCGATCATGGTACATGCTTTGTTGATGCCGCCTGCTCTCAACATGATCATGGAGATCAGGGTGGACTAGAGAGAGCCTTGTTTTGAGTGCCCTTTTCATGAGCAGTTCGGCAGGGGGAGCCCCGGTGAGCGAGTGGGGTCTTGTGCAGTAGCTGAGCAGAACTCGGGACAGGCGGGTCTGCAGGGAGCCTTCTGACACACGTTTCAAGCTTTGCTTGATGGTTTGGACTGCACGTTCTGTCTGGCCGTTAGATGCAGGCTTGAACGGGGCAGATGTGACGTGCTTGATCCCATTGTGGGTCATGAATTCCTTGAATTCAACGCTGGTGAAGCATGGCCCATTGTTGCTGACAAGGATATCAGGCAGGCCATGCGTGGCAAACATGGCCCGTAGACTTTCGATGGTGGCAGTGGACGTGCTTACAGACATTATTACACACACAATCCATTTTGAATAAGCATCCACAACAACCAAAAACATTTTGCCTATAAATGGACCAGCGAAGTCAAAGTGGATCCTCGACCACTGTTTGGAGGGCCATGATCACAAACTTAGCGGTGCCTCTCTGGGTGCATTGCTCAGTTGAGAGCAAGTGTTGCATTGGCACACGCATGACTCCAAATCTGAATGGATGCCGGGCCACCACACATGGGATCTGGCTATAGCTTTCATCATTACTATGCCTGGGTGGTTACTATGTAGGTCGCGTATGAACGTTTCCCTGCCTTTCTTAGGCAAAACCACGCGATTACCCCACAAAAGACAGTCCGCCTGTATGGACATTTTGTCTTTGCGCCGCTGGAACGGCTTGATCTCTTCATGCATCTTTGCTGGGACACTGGACCAGCTCCCATGGAGGACACGGGTTTTTTTTTTACAAGGGACAATAAAGGATCCTGGCTGGTCCAGGTCCTGATCTGGCGGGCCGTAACGGGTGACTTTTCGTTTTCAAATGCATCCATCACCAAGAGCAAGTCTGCAGGCTGTGCCATTTCCACCCCGGTGGTGGGCAATGGTAGCCGACTGAGAGCATCAGCGCAGTTCTCTGTACCTGGCCTGTGGTGAATTACATAGTTATATGCAGACTGCGTGAGCGCCCATCTTTGGATGCGAGCAGAGGCATTGGTATTAATAGCTTTGCTCTCTGAGAACAGCGATATGAGCAGCTTCTGGTCAGTTTTTAACTTGAACTTAAGCCGAAACAGATACTGGTGCATTTTTTTCACCCCGTAAACGCATGCCGGAGCTGCTCTTTCAATCATGGTGTGGGCCCTTTTGGCCTTGGACAAACTCCTGGACTCCTAAACGACTGGTTGCAATGTTCCTGATTCGTTTGTTTGTTGTAACACACACCCGACCCCGTACGAAGACGCATCGCAAGCTAGCACTAAATGTTTACATGGGTCACGCAGAACAAGCAGTTTGTTGGAACACAACAGATTTCTGGCTTTCTCAAAAGCAGTCTATTGTGATTTCCCCCAGACCCAGTCATCTCCCTTGCGTAGCAACACATGTAGAGGTTCTAGCAATGATTGAAAAAGCAGCTCTGGCATGCGTTTACGGGTAGGAAATTACCAAAATAATTGAGACCCAGGAACGACCGCAGCTCCGTCACGTTCTGTGTTCTTGATGGCCTCCGTCTTTGCGTCGGTGGGTCTGATGCCGTCTTCCGCGATTTTTCTCCCTAACAACTCGACATCTGGCGCCAGGAAAGCACACTTTTCGAGCATTTCAACCTGAGTCCCAAACGATCTAGCCGACTTAGAACCTCTTCCAGGTTCTGCAAGTGTTTGATGGTGTCCCAACCTGTGATCAATATGTCGTCCTGGAAAACCACGGTGTGCGGAACCGACTTTAGCAGACTCTCCATGTTCCTTTGAAAAATAGCCGCAGCTGATCGAATCCCAAATGGGCATCTATTGTAGATGAACAAACCTTTGTGCGTGTTGATGCAGGTGAGGCCTTTCGAAGATTCCGCCAGCTCCTGCGTCATGTAGGCTGAGGTCAGGTCCAACTTGGTGGATGTCTTCCATCCTGCAAGCATTGCACATAGGTTGTCTGCCTTTGGTAGCGGGTAATGGTCCTGCAGCGAAAAACGGTTAATCGTTACTTTATAGTCCCCATAAATTCTGACCGTGCCATCGCCCTTGAGAACCGGAAGAATTGGACTGGCCCGCACGTTGAACTCAACCGGCGCGATGATGCCCTCTCGTTGCAGCCTGTCCAGCTCGATCTCCACTTTCTCTCGCATCATGTATGGCACCGCACGTGCCTTGTGGTGAATGAGTCGTGTACCTGCACAAGTGGATCTGCACCTTCGCCCCCGAGAAATTTTCGATGCCTGGCTCAAACAACAACGGGAGCTTGCTCAAAACCTGGGCACATGAGGTGTCGTCGACGGATGGAAGCGTTCGGATGTCGTCCCAGTTCTAGCAGATTTTTCCCAGCCATCTTCTACCGAACAGTACATCTCCTGGTACAATCCATAGTGGTAGTTCGTGCTCCGCTCCATCATAGGAGACTTTTACTGCTGCACTGTCACTTACAGGGATCAGCTCTTTAGTGTAAGTTCTCAGCTTGGTATGAATAGAGCTCAGCTTGGGCCTTTGTGCCTTGTTGCACCAGACCCTCTCGAAGGCCTTTTTGCTCATGATAGACTGACTCGCACCCGTGTCCAATTCCATGGATACTGGAATTCTGTTCAGTTCAACTTTTAACACAATTGGTGGACATTTTGTGGTGAAGGTGTGTACCCCATACACTTTTGCCTCCTCGGTTCGAGTCTCTAGTTCAGTTTGATCCACCATGGATCGGTCTTCCTCTGCAACACGGTGGTTTTCAGGGTTTGCAGCTCGTCTGCACATTCGCTGGAGGTGTCCCATTGTTCCACAGCCTTTGCACGCATAGTGTTTGAAGCGGCATTGATGGGCTCGATGATCTCCGCAGTACCAACAAGGTGTTAATTGCCTCGCATTCACGCTTGATGGTGGACTCTGGGTCATCTGAGGTTGTGCAGCTGCCGGTGTGTACGTTCTGCCATATGCATTCCTGCCTGAAAACTACGTTACTTTGTGTACAGTAGTTGCCAATGCTGCGAAATTTGTTTGGTGTTATTGCTGGTGGACATAAATTCCTGGGCTATCGTTATGGCTTTGCTCAGATTCGGTGTTTCAACAGTCAATAGTTTGCGAAGGATAACCTCATTGCCAATGCCAAGCACAAAAGTGTCTCTTAGCATTTGCTCCAGGAATCCACCGAATTCGCAATGTCCTGCAAGGCGCCTTCGTTCGGCGACGTAGCTCGCCACTTCCTGGCCTTCAGACCATTGACATGTATAAAATCGATACCTTGCCATCAGAACGCTCTCCTTCGGATTTAGGTGCTCCCGCACCAGCGTACGCAGTTCTTCATACGATTTGGTTGTTGGTTTCACCGGAGCAAGAAGATTCTTCATGAGGCCATAGATTGTTGCCCCGCAGACGGTGAGGAGGATCGCCCTTCGTTTGGCAGCATTCCTCATTCCCTTCCAGCTCGGCCATGAAGTATTGATCGAGTCGCGCCACGAAGGCTTCCCAATCGTCACCTTCTGAGAATTTCTCCAGGATACCAACAGTTCTCTACATTTTCGTGTGGCAGTTCGTTATCTATTACTCGTCGCCAGTTGTTGTGTCTCAAATAAAGCAATGTGACTGAGTACTGTAGACTTGAGCAAGTGTGACCTTAGTCTCTTTATTCAAACTCCAGAGTGCTTATATGCAGTGCTCCCAAGGGATGCTGGGATCTCTTGGGACTCCAACAGATGCGCCCTCTGGTGGCAGTAGGATGCTGGTTACAAGGTGTTGCATACATAACCGATGTGGCCCTTACGGCTAAAGGGATCAAGGGGTATGGAGAGAAAGCAGGAATGGGGTACTGAAGTTGCATGATCAGCCATGATCATATTGAATGGTGGTGCAAGCTCGAAGGGCTGAATGGCCTACTCCTGCACCTATTTTCTATGTTTCCCAGTCCACTTTAGCCAACTCTGCCTTCATATCTTTGTAGTCTCCTTTATTTAAGCTTAGGACACTGGTTTGAGAATCAACTTTCTCACCCTCCAACTGAAGTTGAAATTCAACCATGTTATGGTCACTCATTCCGAGAGGATCCTTTACTACAAGATCATTTAATAATCCTGTCTCATTACACATTACCAGATCTAAGATAGCCTGCTCCCTGGTTGGTTCCGCAATGTACTGTTCAAGGAAACTATCCCGGATGCACTCTATGAACTCTTCCTCATGGCTACCCTGGCCTATTTGGTAGAAAGTATAGTGAGGTTACTTATTACTTGGTGAGTGAGATTCTAGGTGGGGTGGAGGAACAAAGGGATCTCTGAGTACAAATACACCAATCACTAAAGGTTGCCACGCAGGGTAGCAAGGCCGTAAAAAAAAAAGCAAAATAAGCACTGGGGTTTATTTGTAGAGGCATAGAATTGAAAAGTAGGCAAGTTATGCTAAACCTGTATCGAACCTTGGTTAGACCACAATTAGATTACTGCGTAAAGTTCTGGATGCCGTATTATAAAAAGGATATAGAGGACCTAGAGAGGGTGCAGAGAAGATTAACAAGGAAATGCGAGGGTATACATATCAGGAAAGGATGAACCGGCTGGGGGTCTCTTCTCTCGAAACAAGAAGGCTGAAGGGTGACCTAAAAGAGATCTTTAAAATTATGAAAGGTTTTGTGACAGTGAATACAGAGAGAATGGGATCAATCTTCCCCAGTTATCTGTGCCGTTTGTTTGGTGTGTGCCACTTTTTTTGGCATAAATTAAAATATCCCCAAAGTTTTTGCACCAGCGTAACTCAGTTCCGATTTTTTTCGGTTAGTATTTTTTTGCCTCATAGTGGGCATGACCTGATATCTGCGCCAGTTTTTCACATTTAAGCAAGTTTTGCCAACTTATATTTTTCCCAGGACTCCCAAAAAACCTTCTGATCACTTAACAACCAGAGCACATTAAAAAATCGGCGCAGAAAGACACAATTGTTTTTAAGCGAAGGTTTGGAGGGAGTCGAGAATGCAAAGAATATGCATCATGAAGCTTAATTTTTTTCAAAGTCAAAAGGGAGATAATGGAAGTCTAATGCAATTCTTTAATTTTAGATTTTTTTCAAAGTATCATGCCACCACGAAACGTCTCCTCACCGAGCTCGAGGGTCGGAAGTCGGCCGGCAGAATCACTCCCTTGTCTGGATACGGGTTCTCGTGAGAGTGTTGTTACTTCTCCCGACAGTCCCGATACCTCATCACCCACCCCACTGATGATGTCCAGGAGTGATTACGTAAGGTCAATGCTCTCCGCACTCATTGCCATCATCTGAACCACATCTGTTACATCCTGCACCTCAGGAGAGCGCTGTCGAGCTCTCCTTCCCCTCCTCGCCCTGGGTGTGGCTCACTGCATCCCACTGGGATCCGCAGTCTCGGTCGGGCTCTGGGTGTAGCTCGCTGCATCTCACTGGGACTCGTAGCCTCGCTGACCCCACTGGAGCCTGCAGCCTCGGACTGCGAGCCCATGGAATGTCCCAACACTCGTACCACTCAGGAAAGGGGCTGGCTCCTCAATGGGCAGCACCTGTACCACCTCCAGTGTGAGTACAACAGTGGGGGCTTCATCCTGCCCCTCCCCTTCACCCTCACCCTCATGCTTTTGGTCTGAAAGCTGGGATTGGAAGATTGTTATGTATGTAATAACTCAATAGACTGAATACTGTAAACTCAGGTGCAAACCTGGCTCAACTTTATTTGGGCCATACATGGCAGCTTCCTTTTATATATCTGGCCCGCACACGTGCGTACAGCCCAATGACTACCGACAGTAGCGCCCCCTGGTGGCTAGTAACCCCAAGCATGCATACATGACAACATCCCCTTTCAAGGTCTTAGTATCAGTCTTTTTACAAGTTAAGACGGTCCGGGGCTTTCTGCTCACAAATTGATCGTCTCAGTTTAACTCCAGTTCTGGGTGAACGTTCTGAGTCAGTTATGACTGGAGGCTGGGTAGCCGATCTGATGGGAGTGGCAATGACCATGTCAGAGATTGAAAGCCCAGATTCATTGATGACAGCGGAGTCCTCTGATGAATGAATATAGGTTGGTTGGTCACTGACCGTATCTCCCTCAACTTGTTCCAGTTCATCCGTGTGCCGCAGCTTTATCTGATCAACATGTTTCCTGCATGTTTTCCCATTCTTGAGCATGATAATAAACACTCTGTTACTCTCCTTGGCCGTAACAGTACCGGTGACCCACTTGGGACCTTGACCATATTTTAGCACATACACAGGATAGTTAACAGAAATGTCACGTGACACAACAGCACGATCATTATACCACTGCTGATTTTGACATCTGTTTTCAACACGATCGTTCAAGTCAGGATGGACAAGAGAGAGCTTGGTCTTGAGACCTCGCCATCAATAGTTCAGCGGTCAAGACCCCGGTAAGCATGTGAGGTTTTGTCCTGTAACTAAGCAATATGAATGACAGGCGAGTCTGCAGTGAACCCCGAGTTACACATTTCTTACTCTTCTTGATTGGACAGCACATTCTGTTTGACCATTAGAAGCAGGTTTGAATGATGCTGACCTCACATGTTTAATACCATTGAGTTTCATGAACTCTTGAAACTCCAGACTTGTGATGCAAGATCCATTGTCGTTCACAACGATGTCAAGCAAACCATGCGTAGCAAACATGACATGAAGACTCTCAATGGTAGCTGTGGATGTACTGGATAACATGATTATACACTCTGTCTACTTAGAATATGCATCCACCACAACAAAAAACATCTTACCCAGGAAAGGACCCACAAAGTCGATGTGGATCCTCGACCATGGTTTGGATGGCTACGATCACAGACTCAGCGGAGATTCCGCTGGTACTTTGCTTAGCTGCATGCAAGTGTTGCACTGATGCACACATGATTCCAGATCAGAGTCAATTCCAGGCCACCATACGTGAGACCTGGCGATGGCTTTTATCATGATAATACCGGGATGAGTGCTGTGTAGATCATGTACAAATTTCCCTCTGCCTTTCTTCGGCATAACAACACAATTACCTCAGTTGTATGGTTGTAAGGTTTGGTCTCATCACACATTTCCATAGGTATAGCAGACCAATCAGCACTAAGGACACAATGTTTTACAACCGATAAAATCGGGTCCTGTCTGGTCCAGATCCTAACTTATTGAGCAGTGACAGGGGTTCCTTCACTCTCAAAAGCATCCATAACTAACAGTAGATCTGCAGGTTGTGATGTCTCCACCTCCAGTATGGGCAAAGGCAGACAGCTCAGTGCATCGACACAATTCTCGGTGCCAGGTCTATGGCGAATGACATAATCATAGGCAGATAATGTCAGCGCCCACCTCTGGATGCAGGACGATGCATTGGTATTGATATCTTTGAATTTCCGAAAACAATGAAATGAGTGACTTGTGATCCGTTTCAAGTTCAAAATGAAGACCAAACATCTTTTTAACCCCATACACGTAGGCTAAAGCTTCTTTTTCTACCATGCGGTAGCCTCTTTCCACCTTTGGCAAACTTTTCGAAGCATACGCAACAGGTTGTAGTTTACCCGATTCATTAGCTTGTTGAAGCACGCAGCCAACCCCATATGATGAAGCATCACAAGTCAATACTCGACGCTTACACGGATCATTATGTACCAGCGTTGGAGCAAAGCGGATTTGTAGCTTTCTCAAAAGCTCTATCTTGAGACACACCCCAAACCCAGTTGCTGCTTTTTCTGAGCAGCATGTGCAGTGGCTCTAATAAAGTGCTCAATCGAGGTAAGAAATTACCGAAGTAGTTGAGTAGACCAAGGAACAAACGCAGCTCCGTCACATTCTGAGGCCTGGGTGCATTTTTGATGGCCTTGGTTTTCGAGTCCGTAGGCCTGATGCCATCAGCAGCATTCTTCCTCCCCTGAAATTCGACTTCCGGTGCCATGAAGATGCACTTCGAACATTTTAGCCTGAGTCCCACTTTGTCCAGACAATGTAGAACCTCTTCAAGGTTGTTCAGGTGTTCGGCAGGGTCATGGCCTATGACCAGAATGTCATCTTGAAACATGACAGTTCTAGGGACGGACTTCAGTAAACTCTCCATGCTCCTCTGAAATATGGCCGCAGCCAAGCGAATTCCAAAAGGACACCTGTTGTCGATAAACAGTCCTTTGAGTGTTGATGCACATAAGTTTCTTCAATGTGTCGACGAGCTCCTGTGTCATATAGGCCGACGTCAGATCCAGTTTAGTGAACGACTTCCCACCGGCTAGCGTTGCAAACAGGTCATCAGCCTTCGGTAACGGGTACTGATCCTGTTTTGAAAATCGGTTGATTGTAACCTTGAAGTCTCCACAAATCCTGACCGTGCCATCACTCTTCAACACAGGAACAATGGGACTGGCCCATTCGTTAAATTCGACCAGTGATCTGACCCCTTCACATTGGAGTCTGTCCAGCTCAACTTCGACCTACTCCCTCATCATGTACGGAACAGCCTGAGCTTTGTGATGGACGGGTCTTGCACCCGAGTCCAGGTGAATCTGCACCTTGGCTCCCGTGAAATTGCCGATGCCCGGTTCAAACAGCGAGGGAAACTTGCTCAGCACTTGAGTACAAGAAGTGTCATCCACCGATGACAACGTTTTGATATCGTTCCAATTTCATTTGATTTTTTTCTAGCCAATTCCTGCCGAACAGCATTGGACCATTTCCTGGAACGATCCATAATGGTAGATCATGAACCACACCATCATACGACACTGCCAATCACCGGTATGAGTTCTTTGGTGTAAGTACGCAACTTGGCATTGACTGGACTCAGCCCAGGCTTCACAGCCTTAGTTTCCCACAGCTTGTCGAATGTCCTTTGGCTCATTATTGACTGATTCGTACCCGTGTCCAATTCCATCGATACCAGCACGCCATTTAGTTTCACATTAACAGTTATCGGTTGTCAGGAACGAATAAAGTCCATACACTTCCTCGGGTATCTCGGGTTGCATATCCAGGTCCGCGCTGGACTGGTCGTCATCGTCCACGTGGTGAGTCGCAGCACGCTTGCTCAGTTGTGGACACATTAGCTGAAGATTCCCCATTTTCGAACTGCCTTTATGGATGTACTGTTTAAAACGACACTGATGATGCCGATGATTGCCCCCACAACACCAACAGGGTGAAATCGGATTCGTACCCATTGGCGGACTTTAAGCAGCTACAGGTTTCGCATACGCAGTTGAGTAGGCCCTGCCATAAACAGTTCTGCCATACGACGACACAATCTTGTTTACAGTATCTGCCGTGGAGCTCCGACTCTTCAATGATATCTGCCTTAAATTATCATCCGTCGTCTGTATGCCTGGGCAATCGCAATGGCTTTGCTCAAATCCAGTTTCTCCGCAGTCAATAACTTCCGGCGGATCACCTCGTGGTTGATTCCTATTACGAAGAAATCTCGCAGCATGTCTCCCAACGTGTCTTCGAACTTACATGGCCCAGCAAGGCGTCTTAGGTCGGCAACGAATTCCGACACATCCTGGCCCTCAGAACGAACATGCGTGTAGAATCGATAGCATGAGATGATGATGCCTTCTTTTGGTTTGAGATGGTCACGTACCAGAGCACACAGTTCCTCATAGTCCTTGTCCGTTGGACGTTCAAACGAGAGGAGATTCTTTGAGGCCATAGATTTTTGGTCCGCAAACAGTGAGGAAAACCAACCTGCGCCTAACTGCGCTAGTAGCTTCCTCCATTTTCTTGGCACGAAGTACTGGTCCAGGCGATCGATAATATCCGACCAGTCCTCTCCCTCCAGGAATCTCTCCAGAATTCCAATGGTAGTCATTTTGCATGCAAAGGTTCTTGAGTTACCTCGTCGCCAAATGTTATGTATGTAATAACTCGATAGACTGAATACTGTAAACTCACTCAGGTGCAAACCTGGCTCAACTTTATTTGGGCCCAAAGTGCCCACATTACATGGTGGCTTCCTTTATATACCTGGCCCGCAGACCGGTGCATGCAGCCCAATGACCTCCGACAGTGGCACCTCCTGGTGGCTAGTAATCCCAAGCATACACACATGACAAAGATGTTCTCTTCAGGCTTGTCCGCGTCTGAATCATCTTCATCAGCTTCAGCTTCGTCAGCGTTCAGGCCTCAAGTTCTGCAAAATATAACCGAACAGACAAATGGTGAGCAGCAGAGGAGGGGGCAGGGTGGCATGAGTAGGCTCACACAGCGCAGGCTGCAGGCTTATTTGAAGGACCATGATGAATGAAAGCACATTACATCAACTGAAGCGTAGCTGACGGAGACATCCCCATGAACCGAAGCATGGCTAGCCTGCGCAGTACTTGACTTTTAGCAAAGTCAGAATGTGGAATTTGCAAGACTTACCCTCTCCCTCCAGCTTGTGCAGTAGTGGTTGCTTTTCTCCAGGCAGGACCCATCAAAGCAGCGACCCTGTCTTCCAAGTGTGTCATTGGGTGCAGATTTGCTGGGCCTCGTCCTGTTTCAGTTCTACCTCTTTTTTTGTGTTCACCTTCCTCTGCAAAGATGAAAATAGAACTTTTTAGAGAGGGTGGCTTTCTGCTGGGTGGAACATACAGGTAGTCACATTTACAATTGCAATTCCATTGAATAAATGGTCCTGCCACTTTTTGCACTGGCCTCCAGACCTCGGGGTGGTCACTATTGTACAGTAATCTTCTGCAAGTTGGTTCCAGCACTACTTCATTTCTTTTGGTGAAACTTTTATGCGACCTCTGCTGGTGTCCAGCTCGTGCCATCTAGCCTCAGTTACAGTAACCAGTGCTTCCACTTCATCCTGAGAGAAATTCTTGGTCCTTGAGCCGCATTGCATATTGTAATGCAGCTCCTTTTTTTTTTTCTACTGAGAATTAAAGTTCTCACACACAACTGACTCTTTAAAAATGGCCGAATGTAGACCAGGTGGTGGACTGGGCATTCGTGCCCATAGCAGTCACGTAACAAACGTCATTTTTTTCCCGCACATACGCAGAAGGGAGGCCATCATTTTTTCGGCGCAGACATTACGCTCCACCCCCTGAAGTTAAAGGACAGGCTACGTGGTGCCAATTAAAAAAAATTAGAATGGGGAAACTTGCATGTTGTTTTTTTTGGAGTAGTTGGGGCCAAAAAAAAGAAGCATAACTCTTGGGGGAGAAAAAAGCCAAAAAACTGCATTGGGGAAAATTAAGCCTTTTGTGTCCACTTGTGGGGAAGAGCATAACTAGAGGCCATCAATATAAGATAGTCACTAAGAAATCCAATAGGGAATTCAGAAGAAATTTCTTTAACCAAAGAATGGTGAGAATGTGGAACTCGCTACCACAAAGAGTAAGTGAAGTGAATAGTATAGATATACTTAAGGGGAACCTAGACATATATATGAGGGAGAAGTGAATAGAGGGTAATGCTGATAGTTATTTGAGGAGAGGAGGCTCGAGTGGAACATAAACGTCAGCATGGACTGGTTGGGCCAAATGGCCAGTTTCTGTATATCCCATGTAAAAATAACTCATTGGTTGTGAAGCGCATAATTCAATCAAGCAGAGTCAGCATGGTTTTAAGGGGCCAAGTTTCGGCCTGAGTTGCTCCTGTTTTTTTTGGAGCAACTGGTTTAGAATGGAGTATCTTAGAAATTTGAATTCTCGGCATTTAGTTTGTTCCAGTTCTAGTCAGTTAGAACAGTTTCACTTTGGAATAGAATTTTTTTTTCAAAAGGGGGCGTGTCCGGCCACTTGCGCCTGTTTTCAAAGTTTCGGCAGTGAAAACTTACTCCAAACTAACTTAGAATGGAGTGAGTGAAGATTTTTGTACGTTCGAAAAAATCTTGTCGACACTTTAGAAAATCAGGCATAGGTTACAAATTAGGCGGAGGGAATGGGGGGGGGTTTAAAGGGAAGTTTACAAACATTAAACACTTTAGTTTTACAAATAAAGAGCCATCATCAATAATAAATGATAAATAAATCAATA
Source organism: Pristiophorus japonicus (assembly GCF_044704955.1). Classification (NCBI taxonomy): domain Eukaryota; kingdom Metazoa; phylum Chordata; class Chondrichthyes; family Pristiophoridae; genus Pristiophorus; species Pristiophorus japonicus. Next base: position 64,742,767 of record NC_091977.1, on the reverse strand, counting down.
AATCAACCAATCAATCAATCAAAAAAAATTAATAAAATAAAAAAAAATTTAAAAATCAATAAATAAAACATTTTCTACTTACCGACTGCAGCACCGGGAGTCCTCCAACAGCGTGCTGGGATGGTTCCCCCACCCTCCCCCCCCCCCAGTGTGTGTCTCAGTGTCTCTGTCTGTCTCTGTGTGTGCCTCTATCTATCTGTCTGTCAGTGTCTGTGTTTCTGACAGCGAAGGGGGGGGGAGGAGGAGTGGGGAGAAGAGGGATGGGGGGATGGAGGGGAGAAGAGGGATGGGAGGGGAGAAGGGGGATGGGGGAGAGGGGGAGGGAGGAGAGAAGGCAGATGGGGGGAGAAGAGGGGAGGGGAGAAGGGGGATGGGGGGAGGAGGGAAGGAGAGGGGGGGGAGGAGGACGGAGAGAAGGGGGGGAGGAGGGACAGAGAGAGAGAGGGGGGGAGGAGGGACAGAGAGAGAGAGGGGGGGGAGGAGGGAAGGAGAGAGAGGGGGGGGAGGAGGGACAGACAGAGAGAGAGAGGGGGGGAGGAGGGAAGGAGAGAGAGAGGGGGGGAGGAGGGAAGGAGAGAGAGAGGGGGGGAGGAGGGAAGGAGAGAGAGAGGGGGGGGGGAGGAGGGAAGGAGAGAGAGAGGGGGGGAGGAGGGAAGGAGAGAGAGAGGGGGGGAGGAGGGAAGGAGAGAGAGAGGGGGGGAGGAGGGAAGGAGAGAGAGAGGGGGGGGAGGAGGGAAGGAGAGAGAGAGGGGGGGAGGAGGGAAGGAGAGAGAGAGGGGGGGAGGAGGGAAGGAGAGAGAGAGGGGGGAGGAGGGAAGGAGAGAGAGAGGGGGGAGGAGGGAAGGAGAGAGAGAGGGGGGGAGGAGGGAAGGAGAGAGAGAGGGGGGGAGGAGGGAAGGAGAGAGAGAGGGGGGAGGAGGGAAAGAGAGAGAGGGGGGGAGGAGGGAAAGAGAGAGAGGGGGGGAGGAGGGAAGGAGAGAGAGAGGGGGGGAGGAGGGAAGGAGAGAGAGAGGGGGGGAGGAGGGAAGGAGAGAGAGAGGGGGGGAGGAGGGAAGGAGAGAGAGAGGGGGGGAGGAGGGAAGGAGAGAGAGAGGGGGGGAGGAGGGAAGGAGAGAGAGAGGGGGGGAGGAGGGAAGGAGAGAGAGAGGGGGGGGAGGAGGGAAGGAGAGAGAGAGGGGGGGGAG